>NC_056727.1:1003816325-1003953825 GCF_019279795.1 Protopterus annectens | reverse complement strand
GCAGGTATGACCCTAACCCTGAGCAGTATCCTTCCTTCACCAAGAATGATGCCACAATATAGAGACAAGATGATCAGCTTTAACAATTGGCTTAATGTCTGGTGTCATTCAAAGGGGATCCAGTGTCTGTCTGCCTGGGATGACATGCTTGACAAGCCACGCTGCTTCGCAAGGGACGGCTTGCACCTGTCACCCTGGGATTCGGATATTGGCTAAGGCTCTTGCCACCCCATAGTGCCTTTTAGGCAAGGCTCAAATTCTAAACCTACCACCCTAGAAAACAAAAATGGGAAGAAACTGAGGGTAATGCTGCTCAATGCCAGAAGTCTAAATCTCAAAATGCACGCACTCGAGGCCCTTCTCAGTATGGAGAACATCGATGTCTGTGCTGTAACTGAAACCTGGTTCAAGGCTCCTGAGAGCACCCCGGCACTATTAGGTTTTACCTCATATCATGCTCCGCCCCAAAACCCGGACCACCCCACAAAAGGAGGGTGTATCCATATTCATAAAGGATACCCACACCTCCAGGTTGGTGGCAACGCACGAAGCTTCGGAAACCATCCAGGTGCAACTAACCATAGGCAAAACTGCTCTACAAATTGTAGCATGCTACAGGCCACCCTCTCAAACTCAGGAACCCCACACAGCCTTCCTGAAGACACTGGCGGGTATAAATGTATCTCCAAACACCATCATATTGGGTGACTTCAACTACCCGAATATAGACTGGGAACATTACTCAAGCCCTAACTTTCTAGCCCAACAGTTCCTGGAGTTCATAAATTCAAATGCCATGGAACAGCTAGTCACTGTTCCCACGAGAGGAGAAAATATACTAGATCTCATTGTCACAAACATGGGGACAAAATGCTCCACACCGGAAGTATATCCCTCATTGGTGAGATCTGATCATAAACTAATCTCACTGGAAATCCACATCCCGCCCCACCCCAAACAAAAAGACCATAGTGAAGAACTTCTAAAGCAAACTTCACACTACTCAAGACTGGTGTGGTATCCTTCAAGGCCCCTGAGCCAGTGGAAACCACAACCCAAGCTGCGGAAGCCCTTACAAATGCCTTCTATGAACACCTCCAGGACTGCATGGATCAGGCAATCCCAAATAAAACCAAGACTCTTTCCACAAAGGGCAAACGTCCAGTCTGGTGGACCCCAGCCATTAACAAACTTTACAATAAGAGGAGAAAGCTATTACATGATAGAACAAAATCCATAAAAGGGAAGTCACCCCTGATCATTATTAGTAAAAAATACGAGCACTCATAAAATCAACTAAGGCCAATTTTGAGAGAAAAATTGCCATGGATTCAAAGGACAATCATAAGGCCTTTTCAGCTATGTTAGGAACCTGGGTGGAAACTCCCAGATATGCTCAGAATTAGTCTAAAATGATACAAAAATCACTGAACCCACAGACATTGCCAACATACTGGCAGACAGGTTCAGTGCAAACTTCACCCCCCTCTCCGCCCCTAAAGGAGAGATAACTATCCCAGCCGAGTGTAGCCTCCCGGACATCTCAAATGTGCAGGTGAAAGCTGCACTCTCTAAAGCTAAAAACACAGCATCAATGGGACCGGATGGTGTCCCCGGCTGTGTGCTACACGAGCTAAATGAGGAATTAAACCCGCACATAAGGCAGCTGTTTAATCTCAGCCTTACCACAGGATACGTGCCCAAAGAGTGGCGACGGCAACTGTAGTCCCACTCCACAAAGGCGCCTCACGGACCCTGGTAATTACCGCCCATAAGCTTAACAAGTCTAGTCTGCAAAGCTATGGAGAGGATCATAATGGAGCTCATAAACAAAGATATAGGGGACTTGCAGACATTGGACCCGACCCAGTTTGACTTTGTCAAGGGAAGATCATGCCTTTTGAACTTGGTCGACTTCTTCGAACAGTCACCAAGGCCATTGATGAGGGAAAGGCAGTCCATACAGCCTACCTTGACCTTGCAAAGGCTTTCGACACAATACCCCACTCGGGTATTGTAGAAAAACTTACCAGCTTAAATGTAAACCCATATGTCACAAGATGGGTTGCAAACTGGCTTAAGGACAGAACCCACAGGGTTAGAGTTGCTGGCGCTGTGTCAGACTCCAAGCCGGTCACAAGTGGTGTCCCACAGGGCTCGGTCCTTGGCCCCTATTGTTTGGCATCTACTTCTCAGAAGTACAGGCCAACATAGGAGGACTTTGGCTGACAAAGTTTGCAGACGACTGCAAACTGGGCGCCATAGTGGAAAATGCATCAGACACGGATATCCTTCAGAAGGGACTCACGGAAACAGATAGCTGGTGCCAGAGCCATGGCCTGAAGTTAAACGCCAAAAAATGGTATAGTCATACCCTTCGGGAAAACAAGGTAACCCAAAGCTACCATATAGGTGGCAATCCACTAAGCACAGAAGAGGTTATCAGGGACCTGGGGACCCAGGTTGACAGTGGCCTTTCTTTTGACACTCACATTGCTAAAGTTGTTAGAAAGACCTTCTACACTGCCCACCTGATCATGAAGGGATTCACATCCAGATCTAGTGAGGTTATTGTTCCCCTGTACTCTTCACTTATCAGACCAATGATCGAGTACAATGCCCCATTCGGGATGTATCTCACCCGACATCTGCAGCAATTGGAGAGACCCCAAAAGTTCCTCACCAAAAGGATAAAGGGACTCCAAAATCTGTCATATGCTGCCAGATTGAAGAAACTCCAGCTCTATTCAGTCGCATACCGCCTGCTCAGAGGTGACATGTGCCTGACATACAAGGCCATGTCCAACCCGAATTAATGGACATGCTCCACCTCAAAAGATCCAAATCCACCAAAACCACTAGAGCAAGCGACTTAAACCTTAGCACGGATATAAATAGGACATGCTGGAGGGATAGATTTATCACTCAGAGACTCCCTATGCTGTGGAATAAAATCCCGGTCCATGTGAGGCAGAGCACCTCGCTGACTCTGTTCAAGAGAAATCTAGACCTGTGGATGGGAGATCGTAGGTTTACCCCGGGAATCATCTCTGTGTCACTGCTGGACAGAGGCACAACAAACTAATGGGCACAGTATTTTTTCATACAAGGTGGCGTAAGCCACAAAATTTGGGCTAGGCTTATAAATGCCTTAGGGCAGATAGCCTAGTATAAACCTATGAACCTATGAACCTATATATATATATATATATATATATATATATATATGTGTGTGTGTGTGTGTGTGTGTGTGTGTGTGTGTGTGTGTGTGTATATATATGCGTTCACTTCAAAATGCTGACTTTCAAAATACCTAATCTCAAAATACTGAGACCAAAATCTCTAAATCTCAAAATACTGAAAACTCAATATACTGAAACTGAAAATATTGAAAAAAAAAACACAGTACAGCAACACAACTATATTGCAGCAGAACTGCATACGGAAACATATTACTCTTCTGTAAGTATAGGCAGGGGGGCAAGCCCCCCATACCCCCTGCTACTTAAATATATCAACTCCAAGATTGCACTTCACTACACTACTTGGAGAAGAGTAATATGGTTAGCATATTATTTTTTTCAGTATGTACTTGTGCTGGAATATATTAAGTGTTGGTATCCTGTGTGTTTTCAGTATTTTTGAGTTTTCAGCATTTTGAGTTTTTAGTATTTTGAGCTTTAGAGATTTTGGTCTCAATATTTTGAGTTTCTGTGTTTTGAAAGTCAGTATTTTGAAGTGGACCCATATATATATATATATATATATATATATATATATATATATGTTTCCCTCCAGACCAGAACATTGAGTTTCAACCCATCGAAGATTCAAAGGTAACGTAAAAAAAGAAAAAACTCTAAAAACTATAGATATATATATATATATATATATATATATACACACATATATATATATATATACATATATATATATATATACATATATATATATATATATATATATATATATATATATATATATCTGTTGGAAAAGGTCAGCTTGTTCAGAGTACCCGTTACTGGAGATAACACTACATAGTATCTGTGCTTATTTAATAAAATTAACTTAACCATGGTAACTAGAACATATTTTCTTACTAAAGAAGTGGTTGTAAGACAGTACCTTATAAAGTCATGACCATTTATTGGAATAGAGCAACCTAAGAGATGTTCTTAGTTGAGTTAATTGGGAAATTTTAGCCAGATAGGTTTATTCAAGGCTTCAAAATGATAGCAGATAAATGCATACAATCAGTAAAGTATGTGTTCTTCCTATAGATCAACTAAAAGGTGTGTGTGTGTGTGTGTGTGTGTGTGTGTGTGTGTGTGTGTGTGTGTGTGTGTGTGTGTGTGTGTGTATGGGAAGTATGCAGGAGGCTGGCAGCTGGAAAGGGGTCTATATTGTGTTGTCAAAAGACGTGCTCATCGAACATGTCTTCATTGACACATAAACAGTGAAAACACGTAACTGCGAATGGCCACTTCAGTGATTTTTTTTCCCAGGGGAAAAAATCGCTTGGGAAACAAAAACAAAATCGACTTTCTAACCCCCCCCAACTAAATATACCTACTCCAAGATCACACTACAGTGGTGAAAAGGGCAAATCCCCGATGACAGCCAAGCGATTTTTTCCCCCCTGGGAAAAAATTCGCTGAAGTGTCCGTTCGCTGTTTCATGTTTACGCTGTTTATGTGTTGATGAAGACGTGTTCAATGAACATGTCTTTTGAGAACATAATATAGACCCACTGGAATGCATGACTTATGGTTACTCTCAGAAAGTCGATCACACAAGATATGGCCTTATACTACTTCTGATTATTTTTGTACTGACAGATTTGACATGGAGATCAAAGCTAAACTGAGTGATCAAGATGTCATCAAGAAAACTGGAAGATTTCAAAATGCGAATGTGTGAGAATTTCAGAGGGACTAAAGCAAGGATGGAGCATGATAAATTAGTTGGCATATATTCAAAATGGTATCTTTTTTAAAGACTTTTAAAAAGGTGAGCTTTATTTTTCTTTTCATTTTGTTTGTTTTTTTTTTTTTTTTTTTTTTTTTGAGTATGTTTAAGTAGAGATGTAGTTTTAACAGCCAGGCTTAAAATAGTTTAAATAGTGCTGCAATAGTGACTGGAAGAGAGACAGAAGAGTCTTGAGAGTCCCAAAATAAATCATTGTATTGGGTGTATCAGGTATTACCAAAGTGTTGCAATATTTCATTTACAAACATGGGATATAGATGTGAGACAAGCACAGAGATATGTAGAGCACTCAGACTGACTCAGAGTTGAGACCACGAGTTATTAGTGCACCAACACAGGAGTCACTGCACTATCCCCTGTCTGTTGCCCTCTTTGGTAAGGTCAGACCATAAATCTGTTTCATTTGAAGTAAAGATCAAATCTGACACCCTCACAGGAGTAAAAAAAATGAAAATTTTCACCAGAGCAAACTACTGCCTACTAAGCGATGGTATAAAAAGTTTCAAAGTCCCTGCCAACATAGCCGACAATGCCTTATACAGTCACTTAACAACTGCATTTACTCAGCTGTACCCAACAGGAACAAAACCAGGTCTTCCCAAAAAACAAGCCACCCTGGTGGACTGTAAGTATAAATAAGTTATATAACAAAATAAAGAAACTGATACCCAAGAACAAGAGGAAACTTACTCAGCAGAGGAAGAATACCCTCCACAGCTTGAACAAGCAAAGCAGATATCTTGTAAAGTCCTCCAAGGCTAGTTACATGATTAAATTAATATTCCTAGCTAAGGACAATCACAAGGCATTCTTTAGCTACATCTGAAACCTAAAAGAAAATGCCCACATGTGTGTCAAACTTATAGTGGATGGTACCACTCACACTGAACCTGAAGAAATTGCAAACCTGCTAGATGACAGATTTGGTAGTAACTTCATCCCCCTAGCCCGAACAGACATTCCCCAAAGCATTCCTTTCACCAATCATCTACCGAGTATCTCCAAAGAACGGGTCATACTAGCACTCTCCAAGGCCAAAAAGCATGGCCTCTATAGGACCAGATAACATCCCAAGCTGCTTACTAAACAATCTAAAAGAGGACTTAATGGAATCACTTGGCACTCTCTTTAACCATAGTATGATAACTGGCTTTGTCCTAGCAGAGTGGAGAACAGCAACAGTAACTCCCTTGCACAAACAGAATCCATCAACTGACTGGGAACTATTGACCCATAAGCCTAACCAGCCTTATCTGCAAGGGCATAGAAAGAATCCTCATGGACCTTATCCACAAGGACATAGGTGACCTTCAAACCCTTGACCCAACCCAGTTTAGTTTTGTCAAGGGTAGATCTTATTAAACCTAGTGGAATTTGTCAACAAAGCCCTGGATGAGGGCAAAGCAATACATACCACCTGTCTTGATTTAGGTAAGGCCTTTAACCCATATATTACTAGATGGGTAGCCAAGTGGCTCACTGACAGAAAGCAGACTGTAAAAGGTGGGAAGTCCACCTCCACCAGTAGACCAGTTACAAGGGGTATCACAAAGATCTGGGATGGACCCTGTACTGTTTGGAATCTATTTCTCTGAAGTTCAGGTGAAGATAGATGACCTGTGGCTTACCAAGTTTGCAGATGATTGTCATTGTGTCCCCCAAAGATGTTAACATATTACAGAAAGGGCTGATACAGACAAAGAAAGTAGCCTCTGGTAATTATGACATAGATAGCACCCCTCTAATCCTAAACTCAGTGGCGCGAGACTTGGAAACACAGGTTGATAGCAATCTAAACTTCAATCACCCTGTGTCCATAGTGGTAAGAAAAGCATTCTACATTGCACATCTCATAAACAAAGGCACCGCGTCCAAGACCAGGGTGGTTATAGCTCCACTGCACTCAATCCTTATCAGACCACTAATTGAGTACAATGCTCCCTTCTGTAAGTACCTCACCAGACACCTGCAGCAACTGGAGAGACCACAGAGGTTTTTAACCAAGGGAATCCAGGGCCTCCAATATATGACATACATGGAAAGGCTGAAACCTTATTACTGTACTGTGTATCATATAGGCTGCTGAAAGGTGACCTGTGCCTGGCCTACAGAGCAGTCTCAGACCTTGACTTAATTGAAATGCTGCACATCTGCAAGTCAAATGGGATGAGAATGACTTGCTCTAGGGATCACAACCTAGCTTGTGACATTAACAGAATATGCTGCAGAGAGATATTTATTTATTTATTTGTTTGTTTATTTATTTATTTATTGGTTTACCAGGAAAGTCCAACTGGACACAGGTCCCTTTCAGGAGAGGCCCAGGGAGAAAAGCTCCACATTTACTTAATAAATCATAGAATAATGTACAATAATAAATGACAAAATACAAAAAAATAATACAGAGGAATTGCAAGTAATACAAAAAATAGCAAGTAGTACAAAATAATACAAGAGAATACAATGCTATACAAAGAGAGTGAAAGACTATAATTATATGAAAAGGTAGCAGTATATATCCATCCAACAAGTCATGGATAACATTCCATATGTTGGAAAATAACTTTTGCTTTTAATAATTTTGTACTGTATTGATCAGTGATGTAAGCAGACAGTGAAGATGAAAAGAGTTTGTAAAAATACAGTTGGAGATAGAGAGAATACATAAATCGTTGCATAGAAGTGATAATTCTGCTCGGGTATAATACAGTAGCCAGTTCAGTTTTAAAGCCTGGGAAAGACATACAAAAGTGGTTATAAGCTACTGAGGAAATGAAATTGGTCTATCATGTAAGGTTACAGCGACAGAGCCAAGAATTTGAAAGATGTGTTTTGAGTAGCTTTTTGAATTGTGGGATAGAGCAGTTGGAAATAAGAGAGCTTGGGAGTTTATCCCATACTTTAGAAATGTAGTGTGAAAATAATAATTCACTGGCTGCGCTGTTTGCTTTCAAGACCTGTAAAAGGGATTTGTTGGAAGAGTGGAGATTTCTAGAGAAGTTATATGTCTGTAAGTGGTTATGAAGAGCAGGAGTTTTATCTGGGTGACGGAGTATTTTGTGAGCGAAGATAAGCTGATTAAAGTGCTGTAATTGTGGAAGTTCATGCCAGTTTAGTTGTCTAAGTGATGTGAAGTGATGGGATCTATATGAAGCACCAGTTACAAATTTGGCTATCTTATTGTAGCAAGATTCAAGTTTGGTGAGGTCTGTTTTATGGAGGTTGGTTAGTACTGGGGAAGCATATAAGAGAGTAGATAGTAGGTGAGTTTGGGCAATAGTGGATTTTGTATTCTTGGTTAGGAATTTATTGTTCCTATACAAGAGACTGAGTTTCTTGTGGACCTTTTTAATGGTTTGGGCAATATGTATATCAAATTTTGGATTGTTGTCTATTTCAACACCTAGCAGTTTTATGTGGGTTGGGGAGGGTAATGGTTTTGCTTTTGGATAAGATCCTAAAAGGTGGGGAAGGGGTATTGACTTTGGCGGAGGGGGTTTTGCCTGACTGAAAGACTTTTGTTTTGTTTGGATTAAGGATGTGATGGGAGTAAGTGAGCCAATTTTCAGCCAATAGAAAAGATTCCTGGGTGTGTTTGTTGAGAATTTGAAGAGATGAGGCTGAGCATATGAGAGTTGAATTGTCAGCATATTGGACTATGGTGTCATGAGTTGTGGAGGTATGGAGTTGATTGGTAAAGATAGAGAAAAGTAGGGGCCCTAGGATGGAACCTTTGAGAACTCCTATGCCAATCTGAAGGAGGGGGGTAGTTGTTGCTGCCATAGGATGGCTTGTTGATGTCTTCTAAGGTAATTTTGGAACCAGGAGATGGATGAGGTACAGAGGTTTAGGGAGGAGAGGATGTTGATTAATTTTAGGTGGTTAACCATATTGAAGGCCTTAGATTGGAATAAGAAAATAGCAGATACATATTGCCCATTATTTCTATGATAGTTAACTGTGTTGGTAAATGACATCAGGGCTGTGGTAGTGGTATGAGAGTGGTGAAAGCAGTGCTGTGTATCTGTAAGTAATTTTTCTCTTTGAAGGTAATCCATGAGTTGGGTATGGATGAATTTTTCAAGAATTCTAGACAGGGGGAATAAGATAGCAATAGGATGATAGTTAGCTAACTTAGTGGAGTTACCTCCTTTGTGTAGGGGTATAATGTGAGAAATTTTCTAAATAGAGGGGACCAGGCTGTCAGTCATTGATCTATTTATGACAATGGCTACTGGATAGGCTATTCCTTCTGCTGCACTTTGAAGGAATTCTGCAGGGAGGTTATCAGCTGCTATAGTAGTTGGTTGAGTATTTTGAGTAGTTTGTTTGTTGTGTTTACAAAGATTGGTTGTAATGAAAACAGGTTTTGTGGAGGTTTGGGTATGGGTGGTATTTTGGTTTGTGACAGGAGTAGGGTCATTGTTAGAGGGCTGAGAATTTGTGAGGCCTTGGATTGACTCTGTAAAGTAGGTATTAAACTGGGTTGCTACATTGTCTGTGTTATTAGGTGTTGATGGAGTGGGAGCAGCTAATTTACCAATGTGTAGTATGGTATTAACTGCCGCTCAGAATTTTTGTGGATTGTTTTGGTGTTTTGTTTTTAATATTATAGTAGTAATTGATTTTATCCCATTTTACTAGTATTTGGCTTTATTAAGTAATTCAATGTATATTTGTTTTGTTAAGTGGGATCTGTTTTTGTGAAGTTGTACCCAGGCCTTATCTTGAGTCTTAAGAAGAGATTTATATTCTTGACTAAGCCAGGAAGCATAGTTTGATTTAAGTCTAATGGCTCTTGGTGGTACATGATGGTTGAAGATGTTTAAGAAGGTGGAGTTTAAGGAGTTAACTGCTTTATCTAGAGATAACTGTTTGAGAGTTCCCAGTTGCAGCTTTTGAGGGAGGAAATGAAATTAATGGCATTGAAATTCTTTTTGTCTCTGATTCAATTGTAGGCAGTTTGGTAGATTTGATGGGTTTTGGCACGAACGAGAAAGGTCAGCTGGTGGTCACTTAGGTTGTCAGGGAGACATCCTGACTGAGACATTAGGGTTGGGTTGTTGACTAAGGTCCAGTCCAATATGGATTGTTGACTAAGGCTTTATCTGTCCTAGTAGGAGATGTGATTAGTTGGGTAAACCCATGTAGGTTAATATGTGATGATAGATTAGAGGAGGATTGTGTTACTCAGTCAATGTTGAAATCGCATACAAAGTTTGTCTCTTGGGGAAGGGAGTTAGATGCCCAGTGTAGTATGCATTCAAGTGTGGAATATTATTTCCTGGCGGAATGTATACACCAAGGGTATTTGTACTTTTATTGGGGTTGATTTGTAGCATAGCAAATATTATTTCTGTGTTTTCAAAATCTAAAATCAGGGAGTTTTATGTCTACGAGAGCAAGTCATAGGTGATTTTTAAATAGGATTGCTACACCTCCTCCTTTTTTAGTTAGCCTGTTTTTATGTAGTATGCTGTAGCCTGGTGCTATGATTTCATTACTGTTAATGTTAGGTTTTAGCCAGGTTTCTGTTAATATACAGAGGGAGAGGGTAGCATGTAGGTCATGTACTTTGTTAGTGATACTCCTTGAATTAATATTAAGGAGGAGAAGGGATGATTTGTGTCTTTTCTGTAGCAGATCAGGAATTAAAAAGGTGGAGCTATGTAGAGCATTGTTTTGGAGGGTGGGGCCTGGATTGAGGTGTATATCCCCAAAGCAGGTTAGATGGACAGCTAGATGTAATAGAAGTTTGGAGAGCTTAATATAGAGTCTGGTAAATCTATGGGAGGTAGTGGCTTTTGATAGTGGAGATGGTAGTTTGAATCTGTGGTAGACTGTGTAGGTGGCATTGAAGAGAGTCAGGGCTATGGCAAAGTATGATGAGTTACTGGGGCTAGGAAGAGATGAGGTTTGTCGGGGGGTGAAAGGTAGTAATGGGGTGTAACTGGAGGTGAGAGAATAAAGGGATATTAGTAGTATGCTGGTGGAGACATGGAAAGCTATAGATGTTAGAGATTTGTTTGCTGTGAGTGTGGGGGATATAATGCATGAGCTGTATGCAGGTACAGTGTTGTGGGTGTGGAATGGAGAGAAGGTGATTGATGTGTGGGTTGGGTGAGTGATGATGAAATAAGGGTGGATACACTGGAAGTGATGGTAGGAGGTGTGTGAGGAAAAGGATCGTTAGGATTGGTTGTTTGTTGGTATGGACATGGTTGAGGATAGGTATACATTTAAAGGTAGTAGGGGTGGGTGGGAATTGGGGGTAGGGTAGGGAACAGAACAGAGCAGGGCAGAGTCTCTCGGAGCAGCATCGTGCACAGAAAACAGTCAGGTCTGTTGGCAGTAGTTCTAACTAAATAATAGCAGCCTTTCAAGCACTGTGCTTAATGAAATAAAGGGATAGTGGCAGTCTACTTTTATCTATGCTATTAATAAGTTACAATGACATGCATACAATTTCAGAAAGACCTGATGCTGACAATGCTTAGTGATGGTTTAGAAGGAAATATGGCATTTGTGTGTTCGGGCAAAGCTAGATAGACAAAAAACAGGTTGCTCAATTACTGGGAAGGGGACTATGCCTTGCTGCCATACAGGCCTTGCTAAGGCTCCCTACAACTGTTTATGCTTGCACAATTGATGTTACAAATTCTTAAGGCACAATAGCAGTTTAAAAAGACCTACACAGTAATTTTTTTCAGGGCAGGGAAACCGTCAGTGTTCTCCTTTGTTAGTTAATTCACCTGTGCGGCAGGAGTCTCCATAGCACTGTTCTTGCTTGAAGTGAGATACTAGCTTATCATGCACAGTGGGGATGTTAAAGAGTGGGGAATGGAACAGCTGGAGAAAGATACAAAGTTTAATAAGGTTAGTGACAAATATATGGGAACGGGAAGGTTAGACTGTTTGCATCACTGTTAATTTAATATCCAACAAAAACATGCTAAGTAAATTACAGTGATAAGACCAGTAAAAGCATAGCTAATATTGTTGCAGTAAACAGTAACCAGTAGCATTAGCTACTATTGTTGCAGTAAACAGCAGAACAGCAGTAACAGCAGCTAATATTGTTGCAGTAAACCAAAACCAGTAGAATTAGCTACTATTGTTGCAGTAAGCAGCAGAAGTTGACCAGATTCAGCAGTGATAACATAAAATAATATAAAATGACTAGTGCAGTATAGTGTGGAACCTAAATCACAATAACAAATGGCGGCAGTACATGTGCACTATAAGAACATGTGTCTCTGACCGCAAAACCGCAGATGAATGGTTAAATTTCACAGATATTTCCAAACTGCGGTAAGCATCCCAGCTTCTATTTCAGAGAGCACTATATTAATTAATGTAATAGCTGCTGTTGTTAGATGGTCGCAAAGAAACAGTTGCAGAAGTAAGCATGAATTTAACACTCCACAGTTACAAACATAAGCATGAAATTAACACTACATGAAAACAATATTTTATATAACACAAGAGTAAAAGCACTTACAGTTGAGCCAGTGAACGCTGAGAGCTGGAAGCAGCAAGGGGAAGTTTAAAAATGGCACCTGGTGACTGCGTATCTAATATTACTTCAGGTGGGTCAGAAGGAGGGGTGGGGAAAAAGGAGTGAGGAGGAAAAGCAAAGTGCATGTGCAGAGCCTCTCAGAGCAGCATCATGCACAGAAAACAATCAGTCAGGTTTGTTGGCTGTAGTTTTAATCAAATAATAGGAGCCTTTCAAGCACTGTGCTTAATGAAATAAAGGGATAGTGGCAGTCTACTTTTATCTATGCTATTAATAAGTTAAAATGACATGCATACAATTTCAGAAAGACCTGATACTGACAATGCTTAGTGATGGTTTAGAAAGGAAATATGGTATTTATGGGTTGGGGTAAAGCTAGATAGACAAAAAACAGGTTGTTCAATTATTGGGGAGGGGACTATGTCTTGCTGCTGCCTGGTCCTTGCTGAGGTTCCCTACAAGTATTTATGCTTGACCAATTGATGTTACAAACTCTTACTGCACAACAGCAGGCAGGAGTCTCCATAGCACATTTCTTGCCTGAGGTGAGACACTAGCTTATCATGCACAATGGGGATGTTAAAGAGTGGGGATGGAACAGGAGTGGACAATGGGAAACCCTACTGGAGTACCATGAATTGTTATGGCAACTGCAGTTAAATGCAGGGACACTCCTAGGACTTAATGAACAGCTTTCACTAGGTCCTGTATTAAAAATGAGGGCTGCTAAATTATGATGAAAATGTGTATAAACAAATGTTGTTTTAAAATGATTTTATGAACAAGTACAAATTGCGTTTATATGTTTTTATATAATATACATTTTAAAATAAGTGCTTTCATTTATATTACCTTGCTGGGAAGTTTGCATTAATTTTTAACAAGATTACTTTTTATATAAGCAGGAAATTATGTAATTTTTAAAAGCAGAAAATGGAGTAATTTTTTTTTAAAAAGCAGGAAATTATGTTTTATGCTTGTATAATGTTTGGCATAAATTCAGCATGTATGGTTGATTTAACATACTTGATTATACCTAGTATAATGTCTCCAGTCTAATACTATGTTATAGTTCCATTTATGTGGATTGTTACTTCGTATAATGTTTCCAGTCTAATACTGTGCTATAGTCCCATTTATGTGGACTGTTACTCAATATAATGTTTCCAGTCTAATACTGTGTTATATGGTTCCATTTATGTGGATTGCTTAATCCAACTTTGTCTGATCCTCCCTGTTTCCATCATTCACCTTTGTATACATGCAATGTGACTGATGCATGTTGCCATGGTCCCTGTATTAGACATTTATTTTATTTTAACAAGTCTTCTGTTTGTATATTCTTTCAAAATGGTCAATTTTACACTATCCTTTACATTAATGTGTAATTTGATATGTCAGCGTGCCACAGCTAAAACATGCTCACAGTTTAATATGCAGTCAGATAAAAGAACATTTGTTCGTATATTGCTTTACGTCTAACTTACCTTTGACTATTATCGACACTGAAACTGTTATGTTTAATGCTTGTTCTAGTACTGCCATCTTCAGCACAGAGCAAATGCATCTGCATGTCTTCTGAATATGTGCCACTCAAAAATGTTTCCTATATCTGTTAATACTTCTGCAAATGTACAAACCTTAGATAGTCTTCATATTTCTGCCATGTATTCCAAGATTACATTATTCTTGATTTGTTTTCAGTCATGAATCATAAAACACTTGGCAGTGATCACAGGTTTCTAGTGGTGCTCTAAGGTTCAAATGTTTTTTTTTTTTTCGTTAACTAAACTTGCAACAGTCTAAATGCTTTATTAACTATTAAATGTTGCAACAACAGAACTCACATATCTGGTTTATTGTAAATCTATTCTTTCAATACAATCTGTCCAGTCTACTGTGGTAAAATCAAATGGATTATTATGTTCAACATACTGAGCCATTTTCAAAGTGTGACCACATCCCCATTATCTTATTCTTCAGAATCTCCTGTTATAAGCAAACCAGTATTAAAGAGATAGTTTATTTGGAAATATGAACAAGATGCAGTTTTTGCATCAAAACTCTCTCCTATGAGGTTTCACATTGATTTGTAACACTAACTGTTCTTTTGTGTTTTCACAAACAGTCACAAATCACTTGTAATATAACTGTATGTAATAATAGGATTTATACATCATTTTGCCTCTGAGGAACTGGTAATTATGCATTCCTTAAGCAGCCGCAATTATTTTGAAATGTCTTTACTCAGATATTTCAAAAATTGATCCATTTATTTTTTAGTTTACTCTGCTGCTACATTCTGTTTTGAAATAATGAATGTCATTTTCTGAACACATCACACTCAAAATACATCTGTAAAAAGCAGTAATAAAATGTTTTTTGCTATGCTTTAATTAATTAATTAATTCCTAAAATGTAAAGCTTTAATTCATTTTCACATTTTTGGAATTACTGTTTCCCCTTTTTACTGTAGGCATCAGTGCTTAACATTGCTATGTGAAAATCACTTAGTACTGTCTTTTCCATAATAATTGTTATTCATATAATGTCTATATTAAACCAATAAATTTAATTGATTTAAAATAATCATACAGGTGTCAAAAGGACCTGTCATAAAATCAAAGAATGAGGCAGTGTGAAGCATTCAAACCAGAGAATGCTGATATTACCTTGAGCCACCAGGTTTCATAACTAAATAACCCACGTCACTGAAAGTGACAATGTGGTCAGCAACTACATTACACTTGAAACATTAAACATATGAAAACAAACTAAAGAAACAAGGTAAACCAATGAGAAAAAAGAAACTAGAAAAGAAATGAAAAATTCAGGGGGCGGTATTCATAAACGTATAATACAATGTGGAATCCCCTTTCTGGCAGGATTGCTCAATGCATTTTGAGGGAGCAAATCAAAGACTGGTATAGCACCCCAGTAGTATGAAGCCATCAGCAAGGACAGCTACAGAGGTCAGCTGGACAACATCATATGCAAAGGTGGCACTCCAATGATGATTTACAGAAACACTATAAATACACATATTTAAATATCATTTAAATAAAGCACAAATGTGTAAATAAAAGCATTTAAACTAGTAAGCCATTACAACTATTATTATAACAGCACACTATCACAGTATATAAAAGGATGAAAACAATAAATAAAAAATGCAACACACAATACACATTCAGCAACAAATACAAACTGTGAGACCATTTTCTATGTTAAATAATGTCCTCCCAGGTTGGCATTATGCAAGCAATAATGCCCAACAGTGTGTGTGTGTGTGTGTGTGTGTGTGTGTGTGTGTGTGTGTTACCGTGTAAATAACACCTGGCCCAGGGGTGTTATGAGGCCCTGTAAATTGTATTGGATGAAGTATTTTACTTCCAAAATATAACATTTTCAAAAAATAACCAGATATTTACTTCATTTTTTGGTCCCTTAATCCAAAAATGTATAGTTTATTTTTAGTTGTTGGGGAGTGAAGTCACTAAATAATGACACGTATTTGAGCTTTCAGACTTTATTTCCTTCAGAAAGTTCATGCTAACACAAATCCTATAATTTGAGAAGGGCAATATTTAAAATATGCCCATATATTTGAGACTTTTCACCCCACCTTTATTTTAGTCTTCATCCAGATTTCTTGAGTTAAAAGGCTGTGAGGTATGCAAACTTCTTAACTGCTACTGCCAATGGTCGATCAATATTAATCTTTGTCTCTCTCTCTCTCGCAGACACGCACACACACACACACACACACACACACACACACACACACACACACACACACACATACAGAAACACACTTGCACAGAAAATGCATGCTAACCCAAATCCTGGTATTCAAGCAACTTTGCAATAAAAGCAACGTGTTCCTATTTTTGAGCCTTTGTTCCTCTTTATTTTAGGCTTTAAGAAGACTTCTTGCGCTAAGAGATGTGATATGCATACCTCTTAACTGCTACTGCTGCCACTGCTCAGTCACTCTCACTCTTTATACTCTTCACAAACAAACACACACATACACACATACACACACACACACACACACACACACACACACACACACACACACACACACACACTTCTGCTTTCATGCACACAAACATGCATGCACTTATGCATGTGGACATAAATTGCAGATAATGATGGAATTTTCCTGAAAGGCTCCCAGTTATAGAACCATTGTTTTGCACATCATTATATGAATCAGTACCAGCTCATGACAAAATATCTGCAGCTTTTGCATTACCAGATAAAATGACTACTAAATACGTTCTTCAATTTAACAGTCATCAGTTTAAACAGTTCTGTGAGTGTGAAGACCTTACACACTAGTGGAACATTTCTGGAAAATATCAGCAAGGCAATAAATATTAATCCTTAAGGTATTCACAGAAACATAGCTAGGGTAGGGCAAAGGAGGAAGTTGCCCTTGGTGCAGTGTATTAGGGGGCATGATATTAGATGCCATGGCCAAAGGGCTTCATCCTTCTAGCCCTTCAGCCATGACCACAGATGTCATATTGGCATTCAGAAATTTATTTCAATACTGCATTTGTGCTTGCAACTGAAGTGCTGAAGTCTTTTGGGTGTAGTATTTTAACTAGTAGTTTTCTACAGTAGCAGATTTTTTTTTCAGTCCTCGGCCCTGAGTGGACCATTTTGTTATACTGTGTGGAGCAGCCTTAGATCAACTGGTTCCCAAGGCAAAAGGGTTACATGGCGCCCCCCACCACACCACTCGGTGCCACCATCCTGATCTACTTACAGCAAATAATTACTGGAAAATCGCCCCTGTTAGAGAGGTGCCCTAGGCAGCTGCCTAGTTGGCCTATGTCTAAGGCCGGCTATGTGTGTCAGATAACCTAGCTATAATTCTGGATATACATTAGAAACAATTAAACATTAGTCTTGGGGATGACTATATTTCCTATGGTTGGAGCCAAACCAGCCATACTGCTACTGAAGCACTTTCAGAAACGAAATACCTTATATGATCAGACCCAGGAAAGAACAGAGGAAGAAATCAAAAGGAAAAACACAGAATGAACAGATATTTGATAACATAAGAAAGGCTAAGGAAAAATCAGGCAGCAAACAGTGTTAAAGAAAAACAAAAGCTTTGCACTTTATTTGGACAGAAACTTAACAAAAGGGGTCATTAATAACTTTTAATAAATGGGAGATACATTATCAGCAGAACTTGCCTGCTCTTATGGATCTAACATGAGTCAGACAGTGATGAAGAACATGTGTATTATTTTAATTTGTTGATGAAGAAAATACTTATGACTTTGACAAAGGTATTGGCATCCTTCCAGCAAATGAGATTTCCACCCAGAAAATATCGGACAATCAAATATTTATGCCAAAATCACCCAAGTCTTCCTGTCTTAATTGTCTTAATGATTACATTTGCACATTTGTCACATAAAATGATAATAATAGATTCTTCTACAGGTCATCAGAGAAGTAATGCATAAATACATTTGTCACTGAAAAAAATGGTTTTATTTATTAAAGTTGATTTGTCAACAAGTATGCCATAAAATCATACTGAGAGATAAATATTAGAATTGTTGCTCATATTTTACAGAGATTTTCTGTTTAGTGCACTGGTCACAATAGTGTTTATGTAAATATATTACCAATGCATTTATTTGCCCTATTAGCAAAAGAAAATGCAGTACCATGGTATTAAATCAAAACACTGTAATGCCTTGAATGTTATACTAGGGAAGGAGAACAGATGCCAGTGGTGGTAATTAAACCTGTACTCCACATAAAATGAAGGGTTATATGTTGCAAGGTGCTGAATGAAGTGTGACATTGCCAGACTCATTTTATCCTAAAATAGTTGCCATCTGAATAAGTTTTAATTTGTTACTTAAATTATCTATTGCATTTGCTAACCAGGAATATCCTGTTGGTGTGTTCAATTTCCAGTGAGGTGCCCTGGGATGAAAGCTCTAAGACAAACCATAGCCGTATAAAATGAAATGTGGAAAGAATTGTAGATAATATACCATACAGAAAATTATAAATAAAGGCAACGGTGAAAAAAAATGATTAGCTGTGCTAAGTATATACATAGTGACCATACAGTAAAACCAGCATTTATATCAGTTCTTTTGCAACACAGATATAATAGGGACTAATTCCAGCAAATGAGACAAACTGCTCAATATTAAGAAAAATCAATATCAAGAAAATTCAGAAGATGGATGAAGAGAATAAGGAGATTTGTAGCCTAGCAAAAACGAAGGGGCATAGTAAAATAACAATGACATTGTTTATAAAGGTGGAAAATAAATTTATGCAAGCTATACAACAATGTTTATGTTTGTGTTGATATAGTTAAGATAGAAGTGATTCACAATTACAGCTCAATGTCTGTAGATTTGTTTTTCTTGCAAACTGTTAATTGTTTTTTAGTGATGTATCTTGGAGATCAGAGAAGCTTTTTTTTCTGTATTTTGCCAAAGAATGCAGGATAGTTTCTGTCTCCATGTCTTCTTTCTATTTTAGATTTGTAGATTAGCCTTCTTACAGTGGGACTGAGTTCCCCTTTAACCTTTAGCCACATAATATTTTTGGCCAATGCAAGACACTTTAGTGAATACAGCAGCTCACATGCAAATTCTTGCTGAATAATGAGGAACTACTTGTTATAATTCAGCCATTTAAGGCTATGAAGAAATATCTAGTGGTGTGGCTAACCATGGTGTCCTGCAGGAAACCTCATTATCCTATTGGTTCTAATCTAGCTAGTACAATAGTGGAGACATTAAGTTAGTTGAATGATGTAATGATATCTGAGGATGTGACACATGGAAATGCATGAAGTAGATAGTCTAACCTTTTGTGAGGGTAGCATACAAGTTTTATAGAATCTATTTTTTTAACCTGAACCCAATGACCATATAGACTACCTCCCCCACACTCCATTGATTCATCCTTTCCAGGAATGAAAGCACATTGGCCCAACTCTTCACCTAGAGGCAAGGGGCGAACATTGAGAGTGGTATCATCACTGGGGGAGTTTCTAAACAGCATATATGTGCTTGATTATTGTGATGTGTCAAATGAGTTTCATGGCTGCTTTCCCCTTATTGCAAGAAGTCTCAGCCTGCAACATTGTTCCTCAGGTATTACCCATTTTTCCTGTGGTTTAATGTTTTTATTTATTTATGGGTGAGAGATATTTTACCCCATAAGGCTGGAAAAGTATTGGGCTTCAGTACTAGGATCTGTTTTTTTTATCTGTTTCATGCACTTTATTTTCAGTCATGAAGTATTGATTTCTAAACAAGGTATAAATGCTTGATTACATGAAGTCTCATCTGGGCTTGTCTATAGTTTGTGATTCTTTTCTATTGATTTCAAGGAGTGTCAGCCAACAGCTTAATTCTTCACAAAGTATCAGTTTTCTATTTGGACTAATAAATCATATAAAGAGCAACATTTCTAACAGTTAATAAACGCTGCTATGGTACAGCTTTTTTAAATTCAAGCACAGATTTGATGGAGCAGTTTATAGTTAGTCCTGGGTATCAGTATGTTTTTTAGTGAATATACTATTCTAGTTCCCTTTTCCTTAAGTATAACTTTAGTTAGAGATGATGAAGTCCAATTAATGGTGAAAGCATTCATCAATTTAATACCTTTTTTATAATAAAGAAGCTTTGATTTCTTAGCAAGATATAAGAGCTTGATCACTGTGAAGTCTCCTGATGAAGTACCAGTATTCCCTGTGGTCTAATGTTTTTCCTTAGAGATGGGAGACAATTTATCCCCTAAGGCTAGAGAACTGTTGCACCTCGCGTGTGTGTGTGTGTGTGTGTGTGTGTGTGTGTGTGTGTGTGTGTGTGTGTGTGTGTGTGTGTGTGTGTGTGTGTACTTGACAAAATTACTTTTAAAGAAGATAGTAAGCAGAAACTTATTTGATGACCTTTGAAGGCATAGACATAAATGTATCACTGTTTTCTGTATTGTTAACATTCGTAATGTATGACTGTTTTTGTATTATTAACATTCATGTGTAGTGTTAGGTTTCATATTGCAGTGGTGCACTCCAGTCATAGACAATCAAATAGAACTGGATCAAACCATGCATTATAGACTGGACAGAGCTCACTTCCAAGGAGCCTAAAATAAGACCAGTATAATGGACAGTTCTTGAAACCTTTTAAGTAGTTTAAGTTTTCTGTTGTGTGTTTTTTCCAGTAAAGATTGTACCTTGTCCAATTCTTTCTGAAGGTTTATTCAAAGGTTATAAAATGTAGGGCTATATTCATTAATGAGTCAGATCAGTGAGGTACAAAGCAGTAAAATGATTTGCCAAGTGTAACTAGACATGTTCTTTATCATTAGATGGTCTACAGAATATATACTTTTATGCACTGATAAAGTGCAAATATTGTTCCTAAATCATTAATTGTGCCATTTTTTATTACATTCTTTTCATAAAACTACATTTGCATGTTTTATTGAAGTAATTATTCTACACAGTTTGCAGTCATTAGCAAATCTGGTAATCCATGCTTATTTCCTATTTTTAATTTTTGAGTCAAACAGTCCAAAAAGAAGTGGCCTTAATAGAAGGCAGTAAGGGACACCTATCATAACCTCTGTCTTGATACATAGCTAGCTTTCTACTTTCACTTTTTCTGACTTTGTTTCTCATTGCTTTAGCCTGGCTGGCAGTTGGTACAGAGGTCAGTGTTGCAAGATATAGCTCTTGTGGTAGAGAGTTTGATTTCCTCGGCCCTTGTTTGCCCACTGTTTGACCTTGAGCTACTCACTTAATCAGACATTGCTCCTGGGTCATGCCTGAAAATGGGATATGTGTAGGTTAACAAGTAGGGTAATTGTATGATATTTGGTGTTAGTAATTTTTTAATCATTCCCTTATATGTGATAATGCAGCATGTCTTAACAAGGTCAGAGCACTGCATTTATCTATCCTAGCTGGCTGTTGGTTATGACACAGAATTATTTTTGATGACTTTGTCATCACAAGGTGAGCAATCAAACACACTCATTTACAATCTGTTGATAGTTTGGATGTTTTAGGACTATCTTTGACTGGGAGTGTCATGCTAATGCTAATCTGTGTCTGTTTTCTGCTTGAGAAAAGCATTGATTTGGTATTTCAGGAATTAAGTCGCAGTGTCATAGATCTAAACCATTAATGCAGAGAATAAAATCTAGTTTGTAATTCGGTGGTAACTGATTTATCTATAAGAATGATTAAAGATGCTTTAGTTTATTTGACTCACTTTGCATCTTTACATTAATACACCATGTCATTTATAAAAATTGTGTAAAGGACTGGACCCAATTCTGAATCTTGAATTACTTAGATGCTCTACAGATAAGGGTTATAGATGGCAATGTTCATCTAATTGAATGGATCCTGTCTAAAAATAACCCCGTGACCATTTTGAGACACTAAGAGAAAAAAACATACTTGCCCAAGATCTTACGAATTATAGCATTATCAACAGTCTAAATCACCTTAGAAATGCTAGAAAATGCTTTAGATTAATGTTGCTTGGGTAGATATGCACATATATTCTATAGCATCAAATAGGGTACGTCTGCTGCTTTGGTTAGGTCTGACATTGTGCTTTAAGAAGAATGAACATAATTTAGTATCACAGAGGCTGTAACTGAATACATCCCTTAACCGGTTTTATATAAAGGGCAAGAACAGGATGTAATGGCAGCTGTAATGATGGTAATAATCCTCTTTGTGAAGAGAATCAGTGAATATTATTTTCAGGTACTGAAATCTAGGTTGTCTTTGATCGCGCCATTAATTAGTGTTGTAACTGGGTACCGATTTGTACTTGTGGATGGAATTAAACTATCAGGGAGAAACTTATCAGATGGTAGCAACCTTTGCTTCAAGGTGAACAGGGATTTACTTACTAGGCTAGATAAGTCTGATTTATGGAGGAAGGAGAATAAATCATATTGTCACTTTTAATACCATTTTAATACCATTAGCCAAAATTTTCCAAACATGGCATGACAATATATTCCAGATTTAGTTGCAATCATATTGTCATTTGCAAGATGGAATAGGGAGGTAGTGGATTTATGTCCATGGTGACCCACCTAATAAATGTTGTTCCACCATGAAATGACTATCCAAATTTTTACAGGGTGATGATTAATTTTTACTTGGTTTTAAAGATATCAGAACTTAACCAGAATATTTTTCAGTTTAACCTGGCAATCAAAAGACTACGGTTTGAGCCTAACACACATTTTTTATAAGGGACCAATGCTTTTTAGGATATTCTGGAAGGTTGGGTTGAAATTATGCATTGCATCACACAGTGACAACTGGTATAATATGTCCAAGTTGCTAGATCTCAAGATTTGAACCAACTTACTAACTTCATACTTTTTCATGTTGCTTCATTGGCACAACCATTCCATCTTATAAATGTGGGAATGTCCCACAAAAGAGGCAAGTGGTCACTGAGAGAGTCATCTGTGATACCTTACATGCATAATATTTTCAGGACTAGTTGTGCAAATGCAATCAAGAAAACTCTCACACCTAGATTGTTTGTCTTCTCTGGTTGTTATACATTATTTACATTATTAACTGTAACAAAATAAATGTTTGTTATTTTTTCCTTATATGTATTGTTTTATTTTATTATTCTTTATAATTTATTTTTTTGCACCATGTCATTCAGCTTTCCCTGGTTTGTATTTTACTTTATTAACTGTGAGACCATGAATCTAAATGAATGATGGCAATTTTTTCTAATATGTGTTTCCAATTTACAATAAAGTCATCCACAATGAAAAATGCACTGCTGACATTAAAAGAGAGTTATTCCATGATATCTCCTTCATGCACATATATAAACCAATTCATAGCAATTTACATTGCTGATTGTAATTTTTATGAAGATGGCACTACTTTGAGCAGAATATGAGCTTCTTCTTGGATATGGTGCAAATAATTTTGTGCAACATATCCCTTTGGGTAGCCTATCTGATCTTAGGGTATGGTAGGCTGGAGGTGAGAATTAAGTCAAGGATATTGTTCTATAGCCATGTCTCAGGTGACATTAGATTATCACATATAGATAGGCTACCCAGCTATAAATCAAATTTGATTTTGGCCTGATACTGCCAGGCATACTAAAAACAATTTGCTTTTCTCCAATCACATTTAATTTAGTCAATAACAGTAATGTTGTACATGGGACCATAACTGAGATGAAAGTCACTATACAGTTTGCATCTGGTAGAAAGTGAATTGCAAAAACTAATGTAATTATTTTGTGCTTAAAAGAGTCTTATACTGGGATCAATTAACTTTTTAATAGCCCTGTTCAAGTGTAAAGTGTGATCTGATATGTAATTGACAGCAGGATAATGATATAATGCTCCACAACAATGTATTTGATACTTTCAGGTAATAGGAAGCTTACTCTAGTTGTGAAACCTCTCCCTAGGCTGTGGCTGAAGTATGCCACAGCTGAAGAAGGTAGGGTGACTGGGGCAGACAGAAGGACAGATTGATTAGGCCTCGGTATCTTGAAATGTAGTCCTTAGAAATTGTAAGTCTCCGTTGGGGCCCAAAGATCATGTGCAGTGTCTAAAGAACTGGTTAGTAGTTGCTACCTGTGTATATATGTGCTCTGTTTGGGAATAAAGGGCATGCAGTAAATGGAAGTATCCCTTTCCTTGAGGGGTACAAAGTTTACAATGCCAAAAGTAGGTTGCCATGGTAGAATTGACACATAGCTTTATAATGAAGGAAGCTGTCCAAATATTGTTGTTATAGAGAGGACTCAGCAGGGTCAGAGATGCCTTTCTCTGAATGGCTGTAGAGATCTTCCGATTAATACCCTTTCTGTGCCGGACAGTGACCTACTGGTTACTATGTTGCTTCCTGTTCCCAGCAGAGCTATATTTTGTTAAAATAAAATACCTAATTAGTAAGCACTATTAGTTTTTGTACGTATTATATCAGCTTCTAGAGTCACAATAAACTAGTGAATAGTATGCTCAATCTTCTGTTTGCATGTATGATAGAAAAGTATTACACTCATCAATGCAGTAAGTGATGTGAATGAACTTCCATATTATGTGGTAATGAATTATGCATAAGATAGTTTATGACTTTTACGGTCTGGCCCACTAATGAGTCTGTGGAGGAATTCTGAAGTCAGTATGAAAAAAGGCTGTATAATATTGATTTATCCATTGACTGTCATGTTGTATGGATGCTGTACTGAAAACAATTATGTTCCTAACTAATGAAGTAGCTTCCGTCTACTGAAGAATATGCAGGCTTAATGCTAAATTCTCAGCCTCATAGCTCCATGGTCTTGGGCTTAATCCTGATTTCCTTTCACTACCTTAGTGGAGTTTGTGCATTCAGTCTGTGCTTTCCTCTGACTGAGTTGCAACATTTAATTCTTTATGTATGGAGTGTGAGTATATGTTAACGTTTATAGTAATACAGTATGGCAGTTCTCACCCTATGATGTGTCAAAATGTTTTAAATAGCACAGATGCAAATAGAGTACTGTTATAGCAGAGGCATAACTGGCTCAACCAGTACCCTATGCTAGTCCCATGAAGTAGCACCCCACCCCCTCAGCTTGTCAAATGAAGGGCAAAAAAAAGGACTTTTCAAACTGCAGGATGCCAGTTATTTTCCTGCAGACAGTACTCACTAAATGTGCCCCCCAACCTTTCAACAGAAGAACAAAAAAAGCTTTTGCTCTTTCTACTGGCACACCAATCAGGTGGCCAGACACAAGATACACACCCCTCCGTCCTGAAACAAATGTCTGTGATCAGGTACCTGGAGTTTCTGAGATGCAGGTACCAATCAGGTCCTGTTTTGGCACCCTACACCAGATCCTCCTTTCTCATGTTTGACTAAATAAAAGTATATTTATTTCTTTTAAACTGTACCAAACTGCTGCTACAAAGTAGTAAACAGTTGCTACAGTTAGCTTATACCATGTATAGAGTGTGACAGCATTTAGATTTTATTAAATAGAAAAAAAAATGAAATACAAATTTTTACTACAGTTTAGACCACTCACAGAGCACTACAGTGCTCATGTTTGACTGCAAATTCAATATAGTTTTTTTAAAAAACGGTATGCATTAAAGAACATTCAAGATCAGTTGATCACACACCCCAACACTTTCACCCAGGGCAGCTGTCCCTTTTGCCCAGGCCTAGTCACACGGCTGGTGAATAATGTAAATACTATTGTTTCTTGAGTGACAGGTACATTTTGTATTAGCTAGAGAAGCATCCCTCATGAATTGCTGTTAATGAACAATTCTTCCATTAGAATCATTAAAATCATTAAAATGCAGCACATAAAATCAATCCAGCCATGTTGATCAGAGAATCTGGCCTTGATGCAGTGGGAATTTGTACCGGGAAATGCAGTATTGGCAAAAAAAAAAAATATATATATATATATATATATATATAGGTTCAGAGGTTCATAGGTAGATACTAGGCTATCTGCCCTAGGGCATTTATATGCCTAGCCAGAGTGTATTTGGCTTCCACCTCCCTATTAGATTAGCCTACTGTGCCTCTGTAAAGTAGGTCACAGAAGGTATCCTTTTAAGATTAGTTTACTGTGCCTCTGTCTAGCAGGACACAGAAGAGATTCCAGGGGTGAATTTGCGATTTCCCATCCACGGGTCCAGATTTCGCTTGAAGAGGGTCAGCGAGGGGCTATGTCTAACATGAATTGGGATTCTATTCCAGAGTGAGGGGAGCCTCTGGGAAATTAATCTGTCCCTCCAGCATGTCCTATTTATTTTTGTGCTGAGGTTTAGGTCCCTGGAGCGTGTAGCTCTAAGGGACTTGGATTTTTTTGAGGTGGAGCATGTCCATTAATTCTGGGTTTGACATGGCTTTGTACGTCAGGCATCGATCGCCTCTTAGTAGGCGGTAAGCAACTGAGTAGAGCTGGAGTTTCTTTAGTCGAGCTGCATAGGACATCTGTTTGTAGCCCATGATCCTCTTGGTGAGGTACTTTTGGGGTCTCTCCAGTTGCTGCAGGTGTCGGGTAAGGTACATCCCAAAAGGGGCATTGTATTCAATTATGGGCCTGATGAGTGATGAGTAGAGGGGCACAATGACCTCTCTTGATCTAGATGCGAACCCTTTCCTGATAAGATGGGCTATATAGAAGGTCTTTCTAACCACTTTGGCAACGTGATTATCAAAGGAGAGATTACTATCTACGTTGGTCCCCAAATCTCTAATTACTTCTTGCGTACTTAATGGATTACCACCTATGTGGTAATTTGCGGGCACCTTGTTTTTCCCAAAGGGGATGACTATGCACTTTTTAGCATTTAGCTTGAGGCCGTGGCTCTGGCACCAAGCATCCGTCTCTGTGAGACCCTTTTGGAGGATGCTTGTGTCAGCTGGAGATTCGATTATGGCCCCCAGTTTGCAGTCATCTGCGAACTTTGTCAGCCATAATCCCCCCATGTTAGCCTGAACCTCAGAGAAGTATATACCGAACAAGAGAGGTCCCAGAACTGAGCCCTGTGGGATGCCACTTGTAACTGGTTTGGATTCAGACATGGCACCTGCAATTCTGACCATGTGGGTTCTATCTCTGAGCCAGTTTGCAACCCATATTGTGATATAGGGTTGATTTTTAAGCTGGTAAGCTTATTCATGATGCTCGAGTGGGGTATTGTGTCAAAGGCTTTTGCGAGGTCCAGGTAGGCTGTGTGGACTACCTTGCCCTCATCTATGGCTTTGGTAACTATTTCAAAGAAATCAACTAGGTTTAAGAGGCAAGATCTGCCCTTAACAAAGCCGAATTGGGTAGGGTCCTGTGTCTGGAGGCTCCCAATGTCTTTGTTTATGAGTTCCATGATAATACGTTCCATAGCTTTACAGACCAGACTAGTCAGGCTTATGGGGTGATAGTTTCCGGGGTCCATTGTGGCACCACCTTTGTGGATTGGGACCACTGTAGCTGTACGCCATACTTTGGGTACATATCCTGTAGTAAGGCTAAGTTTGAACAGTGACTTAATGTGAGGGTTCAGTTCTTCTTGGAGCTCGTGTAAGACACAGCCTGGGACACTGTCCGGTCCCATAGATGCTGTGTTTTTTGCTTTGGAGAGGGCAGCTTTCACCTGTGCATCTGTGATGTCAGGGAGGTTACATTCAGTTGGGATAGGCATTTGCTCCTTTCTACGAAAAAAGAACAAGTGACCCAAATATCGATGTTCACAAGATTGAGCACAAAAGGTTGTTTGCAAAAATCGACACTCTACTATGCATGTGCCAAGAAAAGAATTTCTGTGCACGCAAAAGTAAAGATTAAAAAATAGTTTCAAGCATCATTTTTTTTTTATACTAACACATTGGCAGTGAAAGGGCATATTTCCCAACCCTGAGAACTGTGCAGTCTCACACACCTATCGACCATCTATTTAGCTGACTAAATTTTGTTGGTTAAACAGATCTCCACCAAAGGGAAATTTGACTATTTTCAATTCCTCCATATATATATATATATATATATATATATATATATATATATATACACATATACACGGGCCTACTTAAATTGATTGAATACCATTTATGTCAACATGCATAACATCAAGGCAAATTATTCGACATTATGCACATCAACACGCTGCTATGCATGCACCAAGATTCTCGGCACATGCAACAATTTAAAAAAAAAAAAATGGAAAGAAAGCATCCTCACCCACACGGCCTGCTAATTATATATTCTAATAGAAAGAAAGCATCCTCGCCCACACGGCCTGCTAATTATATATTCTAATGGAAAGAAAGCATCCTCGCCCACACGGCCTGCTAATTATATATTCTAATGGAAAGAAAGCATCCTCGCCCACACTGCCTGCTAATTATATATTCTAATGGAAAGAAAGCATCCTTATCCACACTGCCTGATAATTATATATTCTAATGGAAAGAAAGCATCCTCACCCACACGGCCTGCTAATTATATATTCTAATGGAAAGAAAGCATCCTCGCCCACACGGCCTGCTAATTATATATTCTAATGGAAAGAAAGCATCCTCGCCCACACGGCCTGCTAATTATATATTCTAATAGAAAGAAAGCATCCTCACCCACACGGCCTGCTAATTATATATCCTAATGGAAAGAAAGCATCCTCGCCCACACGGCCTGCTGATTATATATTCTAATGGAAAGAAAGCATCCTCGCCCACACGGCCTGCTAATTATATATTCTAATGGAAAGAAAGCATCCTCGCCCACACTGCCTGCTGATTATATATTCTAATGGAAAGAAAGCATCCTCACCCACACGGCCTGCTAATTATATATTCTAATGGAAAGAAAGCATCCTCACCCACACTGCCTGCTAATTATATATTCTAATGGAAAGAAAGCATCCTCGCCCACACTGCCTGCTAATTATATATTCTAATGGAAAGAAAGCATCCTCACCCACACGGCCTGCTAATTATATATTCTAATGGAAAGAAAGCATCCTCGCCCACACGGCCTGCTAATTATATATTCTAATGGAAAGAAAGCATCCTCGCCCACATGGTCTGCTAATTATATATTCTAATGGAAAGAAAGCATCCTCGCCCACACTGTCTGCTAATTATATATTCTAATGGAAAGAAAGCATTCTCGCCCACACTGCCTGCTAATTATATATTCTAATGGAAAGAAAGCATCCTCGCCCACACTGCCTGCTAATTATATATTCTAATGGAAATAAAGCATCCTTGCCCACACGGCCTGCTAATTATATATTCTAATGGAAAGAAAGCATCCTCGCCCACACTGTCTGCTAATTATATATTCTAATGGAAAGAAAGCATCCTCGTCCACACGGCCTGCTAATTATATATTCTAATGGAAAGAAAGCATCCTCACCCACACGGCCTGCTAATTATATATTCTAATGGAAAGAAAGCATCCTCGCCCACACGGCCAGCTAATTATATATTCTAATGGAAAGAAAGCATCCTCGCCCACACGGCCTGCTAATTATATATTCTAATGGAAAGAAAGCATCCTGCCACATGGCCTGCTAATTATATATTCTAATGGAAAGAAAGCATCCTGTACACGGCCTGGTAATTATATATTCTAATGGAAAGAAAGCATCCTCGCCCACACTGCCTGCTAATTATATATTCTAATGGAAAGAAAGCATCCTTACCCACACTGCCTGCTAATTATATATTCTAATGGAAAGAAAGCATCCTCGCCCACACTGCCTGCTAATTATATATTCTAATGGAAAGAAAGCATCCTCACCCACACAGCCTGCTAATTATATATTCTAATGGAAAGAAAGCATCCTCGCCCACACGGCCTGCTAATTATATATTCTAATGGAAAGAAAGCATCCTCGCCCACACCGCCTGCTAATTATATATTCTAATAGAAAGAAAGCATCCTCACCCACACGGCCTGCTAATTATATATCCTAATGGAAAGAAAGCATCCTTGCCCACACGGCCTTCTAATTATATATTCTAATGGAAAGAAAGCATCCTCGCCCACACGGCCTGCTAATTATATATTCTAATGGAAAGAAAGCATCCTCGCCCACACTGCCTGCTAATTATATATTCTAATGGAAAGAAAGCATCCTCGCCCACACGGCCTGCTAATTATATATTCTAATGGAAAGAAAGCATCCTCACCCACACTGCCTGCTAATTATATATTCTAATGGAAAGAAAGCATCCTCGCCCACACTGCCTGCTAATTATATATTCTAATGGAAAGAAAGCATCCTCACCCACACGGCCTGCTAATTATATATTCTAATGGAAAGAAAGCATCCTCGCCCACACGGCCTGCTAATTATATATTCTAATGGAAAGAAAGCATCCTCGCCCACATGGCCTGCTAATTATATATTCTAATGGAAAGAAAGCATCCTTACCCACACGGCCTGCTAATTATATATTCTAATGGAAAGAAAGCATCCTCGCCCACACGGCCTGCTAATTATATATTCTAATGGAAAGAAAGCATCCTCGCCCACACGGCCTGCTAATTATATATTCTAATGGAAAGAAAGCATCCTCGCCCACACGGCCTGCTAATTATATATTCTAATGGAAAGAATGCATTCTCGCCCACACTGCCTGCTAATTATATATTCTAATGGAAAGAAAGCATCCTCGCCCACACTGCCTGCTAATTATATATTCTAATGGAAAGAAAGCATCCTTACCCACACTAATTATATATTCTAACTCCGAGATTGCACAAAGTTTATATTCCCTTACCCAAGGATTTTCAATCTTGCATGCCTGAGAACCATCTGTTTACTTGATTATAATGATGTCAAAAAAAGTACCATTCAACAAAGTTACCAGGAGATATATAAATATAAATATATTATATATATATATATATATATATATATATATATATATATATATATATATATATATACACACACACACACACACACACACACACACACACACACACACACACACACACACACACACGTCCCCTTCTGATGGTCAAACTTTTTAAAGCTCGACTTTCATATGGCTGAGACCATATGATCGAACTTTTAAAAGTTCAAACAGTCTGAATGGGGATCTCTGTAGAGCGCAGAATGGGAAGATTTCCCTTCACTGCATTGTAGTGCAAGCTTGCAGCTCGATTATGTGAAGTACACCCACACACACACAAACATACACACACACACACACACACACACACACGCATATATATATATATATATATATATATATATATATATATATATATATATATATATATATATATACATATATATATATAAGACCATAAAATTAGGTAGAGAGGCAACCAGAGCATATAAATAATAGATGTCTTTCAGTAATCAAGTAATCCAGAGTTCAGCGGGCGGGTAGAAATAAACGGACTTTATTATGTGCACAAAACAGTAAGCGCTTTCACAAAAGCTTCATCAGACCGTTAGAATTCAAACATACTAATTAACTCAATATATATAAACATGACGTAGTGCCATTCTAAGTGCATTCAAATCTTTAAAGAGATACATTCATTAAAACTACTAAACATGCACTGTTAAGCATTAGTGCCACTTAAAAAGTTTCATCGTTACACTATACCCGTAATGTTAATGTCAAATATGTTCATAACTAAGACATTCATCTAGTAGTTACTCAAATTATTCCTTTAAGGTAACTTAAACTAAAAATATATTAGACTTGTGAGATGTTAAAAATATATGTATATACTGTGCAAGAAAATAATTTTTTCTTGTATGTTAAAATAGGTGATACCTATAATAACTGCTATGCGAAATTCATCAATTAATCATTTCATTATAGCCATAGCAATCATTACTTAAATATTCATGGCTGAAAACATTCAACTAGTAGTTTCTTGAATTATGCATTTAAACAGTTTAAATTAGCAATACAAAGACATAGCAAACATTAAAAAACATAAACTGTACTATGCCATCCTTACATAAAACGTTACTTATATGTAGGATAGATAATACGTTCACCACTCGTTACATAAATAATATCAATTAATATATACTAAACTTAAAATATATAAACTGTATATTGTTCTTCATTTATATAGGAATGCATCTAAAGAATTCTTTTGCGAACTTTACATGTTCATGTGTATGCAACATGGAATTTACGTTAATTGATTTTAAACGGTAAAGTTCGCAAAAGAATTCTTTAGATGCATTCCTATATAAATGAAGAACAATACAGTTATATTTTAAGTTTAGTATATATTAATGATATTATTTATGGAAGTGGTGAATATTATCATCCTACATATAACGTTTTATGTAAATACCATAGTACAGTTTATGTTTTTAATGTTTGCTATGTCTTTGTATTGCTAATTTAAACTGTTTAAATGCATAATTCAAGAAACTACTAGTTGAATGTTTTCAGCCGCGATATTTAAGTAATGATGCTATAATGAAATGATTAATTGATAATTCGCATAGCAGTTATTATAGGTATCATCTATTTTAACATACAAGAAAAAATTATTTTCTTGCACAGTATACATATATTTTAACATCTCACAAGTCTAATATATTTACCTTAAATGAATTTTTAGTTACTACAGATAAATGGTAATGAATTAACATTATGTAATAATGAAACACAGTATGTTTAGTTTTAATGAATGTATCTCTTTAAAGATTTGAATGCACTTAGAATGGCACTACGTCATGTTTATATATATTGAGTTAATTAGTATGGAATTTAACGGTCTGATGAAGCTTTGTGAAAGGTTTGTGCATAATAAAGTCCGGGTTTATTTCTACTTGAACTCGATTACTTGATTACTGGACATCTATTATTTATATGCTCTGGTTGCCTCTCTACCTAATTTTATGGTCTTATCTATTCGTATTTGGAGGTTTTCGAGAGGTATTTACATCGTTGGGATCTTGGATATTACTACTTGGATTTATATTTGTGTGTATATCCCGCGGTGACATGGCTGAAATTGATTCTAACATAGAGCTGGATTATAGACCAGATACATCATCTCTACAAATCGCTAGCCATTTAGAGGAGACAGGTACAGTTATATTACAACGTTCTAAGTGGAAGGCAAGTGATATAGATTTAAATAATTCAGACAGAGGCGAATGCCTGAAGAATAAGTTACTAGCTTGTCTAAGAACTGAAGTTAATTCCCTGCTGTTATATGACTATGAGGGCAGTGAGGTTAATGATGAGCTCTCGACTGAACTATCTGAACAATTACAAATTGACATACGTAAAATAGAGACAGATTTTTTGAAGCTGAAGCACTTATCCACTCAGCGGCAGCACTTTGAAGTCTGCCTCAAGAAGCACATAATACCGAGAGGTCTCAGAATCTTAAAGATGCCCACCTATGGGGAACACTATCCTGAGCTTCTAACACAATGGCAGAAATTAAACTTGGAACTGAGTAATAAATATATACAACTCCTACTGACATTGTTTGTGCCTATAGAAAAAGAACTTATTGAATCAATTACTACACAACAACAAGAATTATATACGAAATACCCAGAAATAACTGTAAATAATGCTCTGTCCAATATATTGGATGGGGTATGTGCCTATGAAAGGCGTGTATTACAACAGAAAAGAAACAAGATTGATAGAGACATTCGAGATTTTAGGCTTTCTCAAGTGTTTGCTTGGCCTAGAACTGAATATGGTACTAAACCTCCATTGCACCACAACCCAGTGGATATAGTTTCACAGCCCCCCCTCACAGCAGCCTACGGCACAGCAGTCATCTTTGCATTCATCTGGGCGTTCTGTGATACATCTAGATATGCAGCATCCTGATACCGCTAATAATAATTGTGAAAGAGCAGATGGTAATACAAATGGCCCCACTATTTCCAATATGGGTTACCAGAAGGATGCTGAAGTAGCCAATATACCTATGAATACTGGAGAATCCACTATGAACCTTCATCCATCTATGGCAGTTGGTGATATTCCAGTCATACGTCCTAAGACTGTGATTAACAACAGGAGTACTGGTAACAATACAGATAGACATCAGGACATGATTTTTCCACATTTCCCCCTTCCCATAACCATGGTGAGGGGGGACAAGAGGGAACGATCTGTCAGCCGAGGATGACAGAAAAGGAATTATCCGAAGAGAAATATACGAACCAGACCATCAAAAAGATGTGGAATCAGAAGAGAACAACTTAATTTGGAATATATCCCATAGAACTTTGGACAAATTTGAAATTAATGTCCTCAATAAAGGACTTACATTCATTCCATCTGAAAGGAGTAAACTTACAGATCTTCTTACTGATGTTAAAGTATTTGTCAGGAATGTTATGTTGCGATATCAATATGGGCTAGATAGCCGTACTCATGGGCAAAATGTTAAGAAAAAAAGTGATTATGTGCCGCATAATCATCCTGTATTAGAAACGTTTTATAAACTAGTGGTGGATGATATTTACCATCTTTATACTAATACAGATAAACCACGTAAATATTTATACAATAATTTAACCTGTAATGAGAGAGAGGCACTGAATAGGCTTAGAGCTGATTGTAATATCGTCTTTAGACCTGCCGATAAGGGGGGAACCCTGGTTATTATGGATGCGATGCATTATCATACTACTATGATGAGTATGCTAAGTGATAGCAACTATTATGATAAGATATCTAAGCAATGGTTGGAAGATATTAAACTGAGACTGACAGAGATGATTTGTAATCTATTGCACACACAAAGTATTGATTTCCAGTTAGCTAAATTTCTTAAGGTGGAATACCCCTTAGTACCCAGTATTCAAGGTATACCTAAAATCCATAAGCATGGTATTAATCCACCGATGAGACCTATAGTCTCTGGGGGCGGTTGGAGTACTGAACCATTATCAGTGTTTGTTGAACAGTATTTAAGACCTGTGATCAATGATAACGAGTATATCTTGAAAGACACAAAACAATTTCTGATAGACTTATATAAACATTTTGAGGATAATCCACTGACATCCCACTCTTTATTTGTAACATTGGATGTGCAATCTTTATTTACAGTTATTCCCAACACTATAGGGGTTGAGGCTATTCAACATTATTTGATGAAACATAGTAATTATACCATACAGAAAATGGATTTGATAGTGAGACTCATAGAAGCCATTTTACAACATAATGTATTCACATATGATAATAACATCTACATTCAGCGAGACAGCGTAGCTATGGGCACATCTTGTGCCAACAGTTACGCCAATATGTTTCTGGCCGAATGGGAGGAGGAGACTCTCTTCAAACATATTCTACATTCCAAATTTGTACATTTTTATCGACGTTTTGTCGATGATGTTTTTTTAGTTTGGGACGGTCATTTAGAACAGTTGCAGACATATATTTCTGCTATTAATAATATGACTCCATATTTGAAGTTTACCTTCACATATTCCCATAATAGGATTGATTATTTGGATGTCTATGTTGAAAGAGTGATGAGTAATCAAGTGAATACAGGTGTGTATAGGAAGACCTGTTATAGGAATTCTTTACTGCATAGATCCAGTATGCATCCCCCATATGTATTTGAGAACATTATTAAAGGTCAGAGCATGAGAATTTCAAGGCATAATGCCTCTGAACAAGGTTTTGTGAAAGAAATTCGACAATTCCAAGACAGATTAATTCAGCGTGGATATGGAGCAGAGGAAATTAAGAGAGGTTTGATAGATATAGATATTATCAGAAAAGATAGGGCTTACCCCTACTTTTCTACTCATAGTCATGTCATCCCTAATGAGTCACGTCAGGGAGATGTTGTAAGGATTCCGTTATACTACACTACTGATAGGAAGTCATTTACGGACATTATAAATAAATATTGGAATATCCTCACTAGTAGTGATGAAATTAAAACAATAGTGGGGGAAATTCCTAAATTCCAGTATAAAAATAGAGCTAATCTAAAGAAGCTTTTATGTTATCAGAACAATGATATGTTACATCATACTGCTATGGGTACTACTCTATGTCTAAAATGTAATTATTGTGCATATATAGCTACAGATAGTATGTTTATACACCCTAACACTGGACAAGTATTCCAATTTGATGTATCAGCTACTTGTTTTACGGAGAATATATTATATTTGGCGGTATGCCAGGAATGCACTGCATTCTATGTTGGTAAGTCCAACAGAATGCTCCGTACTAGGATTAGGGAACATCTTTATGCGATAAAAATTGGCTATACCATGAATGCTTTAGCCAAGCATGTAGGTGTAGAAGGTTTACATCATACCTTTAAATTTAAGGTTATAGACCATATCAGTCCCACGATTAGAGAAGGAGACATTCGTAATAAAACCGAATGTAGAGAGGTGAAGTGGATATTACATTTACGGGCTGATAAGGGAAAGGGGCTAAACGACACAGCATCAATAAAACCTACACTTAGAGCAAGACGTTTATAAATTAAGTAATATTATTGATTAGATATATGCTATAATTAATTACTAATGATTTATGAAATATTATAGGACATATACAAAATATAAATGATTTTTGATATGAGTATATGTTTTTTATGCATATGTATAGCAATATGTATTAATCCTGTGGTAGATTTTTCAGAATAATATCTTAATAATACTGTTCAGATGTTTGGAGAATAGTAGGGTTACTGTTAGAATTTTAATTATGCACTTTATGAATATATGATATAATATTGCTTATGCATTGCGCATAACAAATATATAATTTGTATATATTTTCTGTGCAATATATACCTAATTATAGTTTTTTGTGAACATGCATACTATACAGTGTTTGATTAGATGGTATAAATACATTTTCATATATACTATATAGCACTTGACTAGATAGTTATAAATATCTGTGTATATATTTATATTGCATAGCGCTTGGTTAGACAGTTAAATTGATATTCATGGGTCTGAATAGTTACGCATGTATTAAATTGGAGTAGAATGGGTTATCTTTATAATATGTATATTTTATCTTGTTTTTTTGTTTTATGTATATGCTTAATATGTGCACGAATTGGTATTTAAGCCAATAAAGTTAGTGTAGTAGCGGTTATATATATTTTGAATACAACGCGCTTAAATCTAGTGGTTTTTATTTATGCTGTATTATGATTTAATATAATAGCAGTTATTATTATTTTTAAATATAGTAATAGTTAATAGATTTTAATGTATTTAATCAATTAACTTATTGGCAGCATATAGGTTAGAAATTTTTATTGGTAGTATATAGATTATAATATAACTAGTTTGCTTCGATCGTAACATTGTTTATGGAATGAAGTGAATGTTTGAGAAGCTCCCATCAGTTAGTAATGATTATGCAAATGCATTGATTTGACACTTTTATGTGCCAACATAATATGGATATATTAATGTCCGATAATTCTTGTACATAGAGGACCTGATATGGGTGCATGCAACATGGAATTTACGTTAATTGATTTTAAACGGTAAAGTTCGCAAAAGAATTCTTTAGATGCATTCCTATATAAATGAAGAACAATATACAGTTTATATATTTTAAGTTTAGTATATATTAATTGATATTATTTATGTAACGAGTGGTGAACGTATTATCTATCCTACATATAAGTAATGTTTTATGTAAGGATACCATAGTACAGTTTATGTTTTCTAATGTTTGCTATGTCTTTGTATTGCTAATTTAAACTGTTTAAATGCATAATTCAAGAAACTACTAGTTGAATGTTTTCAGCCACGAATATTTAAGTAATGATTGCTATGGCTATAATGAAATGATTAATTGATGAATTTCGCATAGCAGTTATTATAGGTATCACCTATTTTAACATACAAGAAAAAATTATTTTCTTGCACAGTATATACATATATTTTTAACATCTCACAAGTCTAATATATTTTTAGTTTAAGTTACCTTAAAGGAATAATTTGAGTAACTACTAGATGAATGTCTTAGTTATGAACATATTTGACATTAACATTACGGGTATAGTGTAATGATGAAACTTTTTAAGTGGCACTAATGCTTAACAGTGCATGTTTAGTAGTTTTAATGAATGTATCTCTTTAAAGATTTGAATGCACTTAGAATGGCACTACGTCATGTTTATATATATTGAGTTAATTAGTATGTTTGAATTCTAACGGTCTGATGAAGCTTTTGTGAAAGCGCTTACTGTTTTGTGCACATAATAAAGTCCGGTTTATTTCTACTCCGTTTGAACTCTGGATTACTTGATTACTGAAAGACATCTATTATTTATATGCTCTGGTTGCCTCTCTACCTAATTTTATGGTCTTATCTATTCGTATTTGGAGGTTTTCGAGAGGTATTTACATCGTTGGGATCTTGGATATTACTACTTGGATATATATATATATATATATATATATATATATATATATATATATATATATATATATATATATATGTCACAATCAGAAGATCAAATACTCAAAGGAACAAACCATACAAAATCATGGCCAAAAACTTGAAAACCCAGAAGCTTGAACATAGGTTCATAGGTTCATAGGTTGGTACTAGGCTATCAGCTCTAGGGCCTATACAAGCCTAGCCATAACAAATTCCCTGGGTATTTCTTCCCACAATATTTACTTCCCTGGACTCTTGTCTAGCTGGGTGACTGACGTGATGCCAGGGGTGAATTTCCTATCATCCATCCAATTGTCAGGGTTTTTTTTGAAGAGGGCCAAAGAGGCGCTCTGCTTGACATGTATGGACAGTCTATTCCAGAGTCTGAAGAGTCACTGGGTCAGGAACGTATCCCTCTAGCATGTTTTGTTCATTGTGATGACAAGGTTTAGATCCCTGGAGTGTGTGGCTCTGAAGGATTGGGATTTCTTTAAGTGTAGCATGTCCAACAGCTCTGGGTTTGACATGGCTGTGTATGTTAAGCAGAGATCACCTCTGAGTAGAAGATATGCAACAGAGTATAGCTGGAGTTTTTTTCAGATGGTCAGCATAGGGCATCTTCTTTAGGCCTCTGATTCTTTTAGTGAGGTATTTCTGCGGCCTTTCCAGTTGTTGCAGATGTATTGAGAGGTACATACCAAATGGGTCATTGTATTCTATAATGAGTCTAATGAAGGATGAGTACAGATACTGGATCCCCTTTGAATGACACCAGAAGCTTAACCAATTGCTGAAGTCAGTCATTTTGTCCTTATAATACTGTGGTATCATTCTGGGTGAAGGCAGGATGCTACTCAGGGCTAGGGTCATACCAGTCTGGGCCACATGATCCAAGAGCTCTTCCATGTCATAAACACAAAACCTGCTTTTTTCACTCCCAGATCCCATGCCAAGTCTGAGTTTGTACTACAGTGGGGAAGGGAGCAAAATCCCATTCCCCACTGTACTGAGATCCTTCACAATGAAGGTCCATGCCATTCAAGCTTCCATATCTTCTGTATTTTGGTGTTTCTGGGCGTGATCTTGTGTGGTTCACTCTTCTGAACACTCAGTCTTTTATAAATAAATAAATATATATATATATATATATATATAGATAGATATATATATATATATATATAGGTGTGCCACATAGAAGGATTTCCTGACTGTTGTGGTGATGTGGTTATTGAAGGTGAGACCACTGTCCACCTGTTTCCCTAAGTCTCTTATCACACTTTCGGTGTTTAGTGTACTGCCACCTATGTGGTAATTCATGGGTATATGTTTTTTCCCAAAAGGGATAACTACACATTTCTTGGCATTGAGCTTGAGCCCATGGCTCTGGCACCAAACATCTGTCTCTCTAAGGCCCTTTTGTAGAATATACACATCACTGGGGGGTTCAGTAATGGCTGCCAGTTTGCAGTCATCTGTGAACTTTGTTAGCCAGAGTCCATTCGTGTTGGCCTGTACTTCAGAGAAGTAGATGCCAAACAAGAGCCTTCCCAGGACTGAACCCTGAGGTGCTCCACTTGTCACTTGTCTGGAGCTGGATTTGGAGTCAGCTACTTTTACAGTGTGGGTTCTATCAGTAAGCCAGTCGGCAACCCATCAAGTGACGTAGGGATTAATGCCCAGCTTAGTAAGTTTATCTATGATTCCAGAGTGGGGGATGGTGTCAAAGGCCTTGGCAAGGTCCAGATAAGCTGTGTGGACTGTCTTCCCCTTGTCCACGGCTCTGATTCAAAGAAGTCAATCAGGTTCAGGAGGCAAGATCGGCCCTTCACAAACCCAAACTGGGTGGGTTCCAGTGTTTTAAGGTTGCCAATGTCTTTGTTTGTAAGTTCCATAATAATAATACGTTCCATGACCTTGCAGATCAGGCTTGTCAGACTGATGGGGCGGTAGTTCCCAGGATCCAAGGTGGATCCCCCTTGTGGAGTGGGATAACTGTAGCTGTGTGCCATTCAGTGGACACAAAGCCTGAGGTGAGGGCATGATTAAACATGACACTTAGGTGAGGTGCCAGTTCATTTTGTAGTTCATGTAGTACACAGCCCGGGATGTCATCTGGTCCCATAGATGCTGTATTCTTAGCTTTGGAGAGTGCATTTTTTACCTGTGTGGCCATTTTTACCGGAATTTGGCAATCTTCTGGTATTGAGATGGGCCATTTAGGGGTTGAGAGGGGGGTGAAGTTGGCACTGAATCGATCTGCCAGGATATTGGCAATATCCTTGGGATCAGTATATTTAATGCCATTCTGTTGTAGCTCAGAGCAGATCTGAGCATTGCCATTTAGATTCTTGACATAGCTATAGAATGCCTTGTGGTTGTCTTTGGAATCTTTGGCAATTTTATTTTCGTAACTAGTTTTGGAGGATTTTATGAGGGATCTCAGCTTCTTACTGAGGCTGGTAAGGGAGTTTTTTGCATCCTGGGATTTTCCTCTTTTCTGCAACAGTTTCTTCCTTTTGTTGTAAAGTTTGTTTATGGCAGGGGACCACCAGATTGGCTTCCTTTTTTTGGAGGAGAGCATCTTGGTTCTATTTGGGATGGCACGATTCATGCATGAGTGGATGTGCTCGTACAGTGCCTTAGTGTAGGACTCAGCAGTCGAACTTTCAGTTCCCATCTGCATGGGTATCATGAAGTTTGTAACTTCTGACTTGAGTAGCATGAAGTTGGCTTTGGTGAAGTTTTTTATGGAGGTTTCCTTACTGGGGGGTGGAGGTGGGATGTGGATGTTAAGGGTGATTAGCTTATGGTCTGACCTGACCAACGAGGGGGTAACCATAGGTGTAGAGCATCAATTTCCCATGTTGGTAATGACCAGGTCTAGGATATTGGAGCCCCTGGTGGGACTATGGATTAGCTGATCCAGGGCATTGGAATTTATGAATTCCAAGAACCATTGGGCAAAGGTGTTGGTACATGAGTAGTTTTCCCAGTTAATGGCAGGGTAGTTGAAATCACCCAGTATTAGGGTGTTTGGTTGTATATTAATATTTTCCAGTATGTTTAGAAAGGTGTAGTGAGAATCTTGGGGCATGGTGGGGGATCTGTAGCAAGCTACAATTTGGATTGCAGTCTTACCTAGTGTTAGTTGCACCTGGAGAATTTCAGACGTATTGTGTTGGGCAACTAACCTGGTGGTGTGAATATCCTTGGTGAATATGGACACTCCTCCACCTTTAGTGTTTTGATCCTGGTTTGGTGGCTGAAAAGTGTGGTAAAAGTTGTAGCCTGGTATTGCAGGGGTGCTCTCTGGAGCCTTGAACCAGGTCTCAGTTACTGCACAGATATCAATGTTCTCCATTTTTAGGAGTGCCTCGAGTGAGTGCATTTTGAGGTTTAGACCTCTAGCATTGAGTAGCATTACCTTCAGATTTTGCATGCTTGTACCTGTTATGGTGGTGGTTTTGTCCCTTGACCTTTGCCTAAAAAAGACACTATAGGGGTGGCAAGAGCCTTAGCTAGTAACCTGAATCCCAGGGACGACAGGTGCAGACCATCTCTGGCAAAGCATCGTGGTCTGTCAATCATGTCGTCCCAGGCAGACAGACACTGGATCCCCTTTGAATGACACCAGATGCTTAGCCAATTGTTGAAGTCATTCATGTTAAATTTATCTGTTCATGCTAAGCCTGTCTGAATCCCTGCCTTAGTGTATATGCATATAGATATAGATACAGATATAGATATAGATATATATATAAATATATATAGATGTATGTGTGTGCGTGTGTGTGTGTGTGTGTGTGTGTGTATATATATATATATATATATATATATATATATATATATATATATATATGGGTGTGTGTGTGTGTGTGTGTATATATAAAATCCGCTTTCATATATTTAATCTCACTGTTCTGGGAATCGTAGTCATAAGTATCAGAACTGAAAATTGTTTCCATGGAATATAGAAACGTATGGTTAACTGACTCCAGTTTTCCTCCTCGTGCTATTTTAGCAACATCCCCCTCCCAAAAGTAAAAAATAAAAAAAAATATCAACTTTTATACATTTAATGATGGCAGGAAAGTTAACACTCAGTTTAAATAAGACCATAATTATTAGAACCTTAATTTAAGATGGAAGTTTATTAACCTTATTTAAGCTGGATTTACAATTTTTTCCTTTCTTAACTCTAGCCAAACATTATAGAGAAAGGTTGTACAGTGGGAGGAAATGACAATGGTTAATTTTTAGATTATAACCAAAATATGCACCCTCCAAACCTGCCAGAAGTCACTCTTTTTACTTACCTACAAAAAGTAATCCAATATTCCAGCTAAAATAAAATAACACCCCTTTCCATTTTCCGCAAAACCACAGCCCAAATAACTTATGGTAATAATTAAAATTCTACTTTCTTCTGCAAACTAAAAAAATGTTGTTTTACATTTCAAAAGCAAAATATTACTGTACTGTACAAAATGAAATTCCCAGTAACTTTCCAGACACTTCACCACTGCAGTCTAGAACTGGACAAAGTCCAAGAGTACAGAAAGGAGAACCAAAAAAAACTCAAAGACATGAGTAAAGACATGAGAACACCACGACCAGAAATACTGCAATGCACCAGTCCACACATAAGCTACAGGAAGTGCTTTGAGCTGCAAAGATAAACATTTCCCAATGCATTTATAACCATAACTAGGCTTTTTTCTTAAGTAATTAAATAAGTATAAAAAAGCTTCACTGGCCAAGTGGTCTTAGGCCAAATACAGCCTAAAGGCTAGCAGTTTCATTCTATTGGTTTGGAAAGTAAAACTGCTTTTGGTATCCTACTCATGGACTACCTGTTGGGACAGAGATATGAGCAAAGTCTGATATATTAAGCACCATGCAGTAGAATGTTTTCAAATGTATTGTCATTCCAAAGAATTGCAGCAGGATAGGGTATCCTGTTGGAAGTTCAAGATTCTACAATATGAGTCCTGAACTTCCAAAAAATGATTTGTAATGACTGGAATGCAACAGCAAAGTATAAATCATCCAAATTAAGAAGCAGGTAAAGGAGGCTCCAGACCACGGCTGTACAACACATAAAATGATCTAATAAAAAAGAAGCAAATCAAGTACCAGGTGAGCGCTTTTGTGGCCCAAGCCACTTCATCAGGCAATACAAAACACTACTCTCCAGAATGTATACTCAATACTTCAATTAATTATGCAAATCATCTTCCCCATTCAAACAAATTTAAAGTCACATAGCATAAAAATAAAAACATAACATAAAAATCATAACATAGAAAACGAGGACATCTGACAGTCATATCTAGGCACTGCCTTATGAAAAATATTCCTACAAATATTCATTTGTTAACAAATCATGTAAATATACCCACAACATTTATAAACATATACATCAACCCCTTCAAACAAATTTATAATCACATAACATAAAAGGGAAGAACAAACAACCATATCTAAGCACTATCTTGTAAAAACATTCCTACAAATATTCATTCAAACATATATATATATATATATATATATATATATATATATATATATATACACACACACACACACACACACACACACACACACACACACACATACACATATATCAACCAGATAAAAAAATTCTATCTTACTCAATTATAAAAAACTTGTAAGCAATACTCAACAAGCTATAATATAACAGAGCAGGGAGCCATATTATAAAAAAAACTGTATTGTTATACCTGTCACACACAGAAAACTTACAAACTGTTGAATTGGGGTAGAATATGGGTCTGTCTATAACGACTGATGGACATTGCTACTTCTGTAAATCCCTGTTCATCAAAATAGGTTTAATGCTAAATTGATCATTCAAACCTTTCCCCATATTTGCCCGTAACCTTATGATGTTAAAACTAAAACAGAAACTAAGGAACTGGAATGGATCATAAGGTTACGGGTGAATATGGGGAAAGGTTTAAATGATAAATTTAGCATTAAACCCATTCTGATGAACAGGGATTTACAGAAATAGCAATGTTGAGTATCACTGGTTACAGACAGACCCATATTCTACCCCAATTCATCAGTCTGTAAGTTTTCTGTGTGTGATAGGTATAACAATACAGTTTTTTATAATATGGCTCCGTGCTCTGTTATATTATAGCTTGTTGAGTATTGCTTACAAGTTTTTTATAACTGAGTAAGATATAATTGTTTTTATCTGGTTGATATATGTGTATGTGTCTATATATATATATATATATATATATATATATATTTGAATGAATATTTGTAGGAATGTTTTTACAAGTTAGTGCTTAGATATGGTTGTTTGTTCTTCCCTTTTATGTTATGTGATTATAAATTTGTTTGAAGGGGTTGGTGTATATGTTTATAAATTCTGTGGGTATATTTACATGATTTGTTAACAAATGAGTATTTGTAGGAATGTTTTTCATAAGGCAGTGCCCAGATATGACTGTCAGATGTCCTCGTTTTCTATGTTATGATTTTTATGTTATGTTTTTATTTTTATGCTATGTGACTTTAAATTTGTTTGAAGGGGGGGAGATGATTTGCATAATTAATTGAATTATTGAGTATACATTCTGGAGAGTAGTGTTTTGTATTGTCTGATGAAGTGGCTTGGGCCACAAAAGTGCTCACCTGGTACTTGATTTGCTTCTTTTTTATTAAATAATTTTATGTGCTGTACAGCTGTGGTCTGGAGCTTCCTTTGCCTGCTTCTTAATTTGGATTTTTTGCTGGTGGAACTGTTTGCTGGCATCACTTGCTTTTTGACTGAAAGTATAAAACATACTGTTACATGTAAAAATATTATCTTCTGAAATAGTATTTTCTTTTGAATTTGTTGGGGGCAAGTCCACTGCACCCCTGATGTGAGGGGGGCTTCGTCCCTGCTACTTATATATACTAATTGCAAGATTGTTGTAACTTGAGAAGAGCGAATATTCTGAGAGGATACGAGTTTGAGGCTTAGTATGTATTTGCCTGTCATGATACTGAAATTCTCACAGTTCGGAGAATTGAACACATGGTCTTTGAATATACAAGGCCAGCTGCAGTACAGATGGTACTCATTCACAATGCATGTATGTTGGGACTGCATCTAGTATTCTCAGTGTAGATGGCAGAGCATTATACCCAGTGTTTTACCTGCAGCTGTGATGTGTAGATTGTCCAGTTTGGTTAAGGTTTATATGACACATCATTTATGATGTCCATGATAGTCCTATGCTGTGCACGTCTGTCAAGTGCCATTTGACTTTATCTAGCTTGTAATAGCAGTTATTAGTGTGCCCTCCTGTGCGACACTTGTGCCAAATATGTTCCCTCTTTTCGAATGCCACTCCATATGCTATCCATGCTGCACTATGCTTCCTCCTACAAGCCATGTTCAAGTACTTTGTCTCCCATTACATTATCACATTTAATGCTGCTCATGAGCTGAGCACCCAATGACATATTCAGTTGCATAACAGTTTTCCAAGTTCTTGTTGCTCCATCTTCCACTAACTTTTGCTGCACAAATGTGAAGTACTTTGGAATTTTGTTTTTTCTCATCTTCATAAACTGCATTTGTATTGTGTTCAGGATAGTTTTATTGTCATACACATGCTGTATTGTTCTAAACCAAAATGTGTACATTTATTTTTTATGAGTCTAAACCACATTACAGATATACAAGAGCACAGACTCTGTTCTCTGAAAAAAAATGATAACTGTTTAATGGTTTTATCCTTTGGTGTGGTTATAAAGTGATTGTTCATAAGTGGCAGTTCTGCTCACGAACAATGGGAAAGACTGTTTTAACAGGGATAATAGTCAAGATGCAGGAAGAATTGCATGTCTTGCAGCACAGGCTTACATAAAGTGTTACTAGCACAGTCTGACTTTTAACACTTTGCTAAAGTCAGAATCATAGCTAATTATTCTGGTGCCCTGTGCCTTTTCCCAGTCTGGCACCCCCTCAACATTAAAATGAAGACTAAAAAAATATCTCTTTCTTGCTAGAGCTAAATTCCACATTCAAAGCACTGAAGCCCTTCGGCTATTTATTTTTCAAATTGCACCCCCTAAAACCATGCACCTGAGGTAGCTGCCTATTCCCCCCACACTAGCTACAACTCTGGTCTAGTATGAATAAAAGCAATAGACTACTATTTTGAATATTGTAGCATAATGAAATTATGATTTAATACTTGCTTTTATGAACTGAAGTACTATCAATTGACCCCTCTTCTTCACCAGGGATGGACTGCATCTGTTCCCCCCCTAGGGTTTTGATTATTGGAAAGGCATTATCCACTCCCACACTACCTTTAATTAGGAAATGCCAACCTGATGAACTTAACATAACAAAGCAAGCATATGAAAATATGAAGTTGTTACTGACCAATGCTATTAGCCTCAGCAAGAAACTCCACTTCCTACCAGGCCTTCTTGTTCTGGCAGATGTAGATATCTGTGTAGTGATTGGGACATGGTTTAAAAAGACAGAGAGCACTCCAGCTGTGCAGGGCTATAAAGCCTTCCACATGCTTAGACCAGCTGCTATGTACGAGGGGAAAAAGGTGGAAGTTTATCAGTCTTCATCCAGAACAGACTCACATCAGGGCTGGTAAAGAAGCATGTACTAGACCATCTTCATGTCTAAATAAATATCAGGAAGGTCAAGTACCATGTATCAGCTAGCTATAGAACTCACTCCATGGTACAAGAAAGCCACTACACCTATTTACTTGACCTGAAATCATCATCATCATCCCCCGCTTTTCCCCACATTTTTTTCATGGGGTCAGGGTGTTGTGTCAGCTGTCATTGCCTTTCTCTATATAATGCCAATCTCCTACCTTCTTCAACACTTATGCCCAACTAACTGAAAAACACTGTGAAAAGAAAACCAGAGAGGACCCACTGAAAATTGCTTTAGCGTAAAAAATCCTTTAATCTCCACTTTTGTCTAGTTGACTTCTTCAGAAAAGATAATGTTATATTCACAACACACCATATATAAGTCAAAACAATTAAAATTAATTACAGCAATTAAAACAGTTAACACACCCTAATTAAACAATTAATAAACTTCTAAAATTACAAATTTAAAATTCTGAACTGACTATTAGTTTTAGGAGTTTGTTGCCTAAAATGCATTTTATATTTATACTTTCATTCAAACCAGGTGGATTCCCGCATTTAATCTAAGTTGCCACAGAGTTTCTTTCCTTTCAACTCTCTTTTTGTTGTTGCCACCTCTCAAAAAGAGAGTTGAAAGGAAAGAAAGCCTGTGTCATCTTAGATTAAATGCGGACAATCCACCTGGTTTGAATGAAAGTATAAATATAAAATGCTTTTTAGGCTTCAAACTCTCCTAAAATTAATCGTCAGTTCAGAATTTTAAATTTGTAATTTTAGAAGTTTATTAATTGTTTAATTAAGGTGTGTTAACTGCTTTAATTGCTGTAATTAATTTTAATTGTTTTGACTTATATATGGTGTGTTGTGAGTGTAACATTATCTTTTCTGAATAAGTCAACTTGACAAAAACGGAGATTAAAGGATTTTTTACACTAAAGCAATTTTCAGTGGGTCTTCCCTGGCTTTCTTATCACAGTGTTTTTCAGTTGGTTTTGGTTGTTGCACTGTGTGCCATTTTAGAGGTTTTACTTATGCCTGACTGTCACGGGTCTTCTCTCACACAATTCCAGCCACATCTTTGCTGGACATCCTTATTTTCTCTTGCTTTCTTCTTCTCTTTTACAAATCTTCCTAACCAGCTCGTCTTCTGCTTTTCTGCACATATGTCTGAACCATAATAATCTTTTCTTTTTGACCTTGTCTACAATTAGAGCTATATTGGCTTCTGCTCTTATGTCCTCATTTCTTCATTTGTCTCAAAGACAGTGTAAATCATATAGACAATATTATTCACTTCATCTCCATCACATCTAGCTTCCTCAATTGCTCTGCCTTTACTGCCCAGAATCTTGTACCATACAGTACTACTTATGACACCATTGTTTGTACACCTTTCTTTACTATGTATATCTACATAAACTGGAATTAATCACTCAGTAGTAAGTTTAGCCTACTGTTATTATGCATTCCAAATGCAATTCAGAATATACTTTGTAGTGCATGGAGTGCTGCAATTACACTCAAAAACAGAGAAAGAACTTTTGTTAAGCACCCCTAAGCACTAAGATCAGGTTTCACACTGGGTACTGATCGTGGACATTGACTGCAGAAGATGAAACAGCTTTAAATGTTGCTAGCTACTTCAGTTTTCTGCAATTAAAAATAAATCTGGCATTACAAAGTGCATAATAACTTTTAAAGCAGTTTGTACTTCAGAGAGACTCTTTGCTTCAACCTGCTGTCTGTTTGACAGTGCTGAAGTATTTTACCAGCTGTCAAAGCCATTAATAGCCAATGAAACACCTCTCACTCCAAACACTTTCTTCTTTTTTTCCCTGTAACTGTTAGCATTTGTAAAAGATAAAGTTCCATACATTAAAAATAATTATGATTGGATCTCTCAGATCATAATTCTTATTATGTGTTCTCCTCCGAAGAATTTATTTTGTACCCTTGCCTTGAACTCATGATAAGTTGGTTATGATCAGACATCCAGAAATAATTGAAAACAACAGAAAAATAACCAACTGTATTACCAACAACAAGAACAATGAGTGAGTCCCAGCTCTACTTTCAAAGTCTGGTTTAATTTTTTAAATACAGTTCAATATATTTACAAGAACAGTTCTTAATCTCTAGCGCCTCGGCCAACAGCCTTTTCAGAGTAAAAAAATTAACAGTCACTAAAAAACCACTTTATATATACTTGTAAAACATTTAATTACATTCAATCAAACTATTATTCAATTAAAGCATGATAACATAAAAATTTAAAGAAATAGCCTTAAACAAGGCTTTGCCAGTTACATTCTCTATTCAAACCATACGGAATCAAAGTACCATATTTCATTATTAGAATAGATTCCTTCTGCCTTAATAGATTTTTTTGATAATCAACATTATTAAAATGAAGTGGTACATGTTCTAAAACTGTTGTTTTACAATAGTTTTAGAACATGTACCACTTCATTTTAATAATGTTGATTATTGTGAATTAACCCATATGTAACTATATTGGTAGCCAACTGGCTCACAGACAGAATGCATACAGTCAAAGTTGGGGATTCCATCTCTACAAGCAGACCAGTTACCAATGGTGTACCACAAGGATTTGTGCTGGGCCCTCTACTGTTTGGAATCTATTTCTCACAAGTCCAGGCAGAAATAGATGGCCTGTGGCTTACCGATTTTGCAGATGACTGCAAACTGAGTGCGATCAATGAGTCCCCCAAAGAGGTTGACATACTACTAAAAGGGCTTACACAGACAAATGATTGGTGCCAAAGCCACAGACTTAATCTAAACACAAAAAAATGCATTATCATCCCTTTCAGCAAAGGGGAAGTCCCTGCAAATTACAATATTAACAGTACCCCCCTTAGCTTAAACCTTGTGGTGACAGATTTGGGAACACAGGTTGATAGCAACCTTAACTTCGATCATCATGTGTCCACAGTGGTAAGTAAGGCTTCTACATTGCACATCTCATATTTAAGGGCATCACATACAGAGCTAAGGATGTTATAACTTTCCTGTACTCATCCATCCTCAGACCACTAACAGAGTACAATGGTCCCTTCTGTATGTAAGACACTTGCAGCAGCTGGAGAGACCTCAGAGGTTTCTCAACAAGAAAATTTGTGGCATTCAATACATGACCTACATGGACAGACTGAAGGCCCTGTCACTGTACTCTGTATCTTATAGGGTGCTGAGAGGTGTCTTGTGCTTGGCCTACAGAGCAGTCTTGGACCCTACCTAATGGAAAAGTTGCACATCCACAAGTCAAATGAGATATGATTCACTCTCTCTAAGGATCTTAACCTAGCCTGTAACATTAACAGGACATGCTGGAGAGATAGATACATCTCCCAGAGATTGCCACTCATCTGGAACAAACTCCCAATTCATGTAAAATATTGCTCCTCAATGACCCTATTTAATAAATGGAACTTAGACAACTGAATGGGAGACCATAATTTTACCCCAGAGGTGTCACCTCAGTCCCTCTTGGGTAAGGACAGTCAGTGCTGATCATAGACTCATGTTGCAAATATAGACCATACAATTTGGTCAATAAGGGATCAAGGGTATAACATGGCTAGGCTTATAAAGGGCCTAGGGCCAATAGCCTAGTAACCTCCTATGAAGCTATGAGATTGAGAATTGTGCCCTTTCCCCACTGAAGTGCGCTCTCAGAATTGATACATGTAACATGTGGTTTTAGCAGCAGATTTGCATAAATATTTTGATATACTTAAATAATAAAATTAAGTTTAGTAGACCATTTTAATTATGATTATTTAATAAAATAGAAAGGAACACGTTAACTCAGAATGACTGCAAGGATTAGGTATCTACTGAAATAAGCAGAACAATTGCCAAACATAAAGATAAAAGCATGATATTTGTATTTCAAAATTATTATCACACATAAACAAATATTGACAATATGAAAAAACACCACAGTAAATAGAAAATACATAATGAAAAAAATGTAACTGTTTAAAAGTACATACATTAAAATATGTACCCAGGTATGAAGATAATGGTAGAGGAATATTTTGTAAGAGTACAGATCAGTTGTCTGTATTTAAATAGGGCTACTCTGTGTATGCTTTGATAATACTCTGTTTTTCAGATAAATATATAAATCCAATTTCCCATAGTTTATATATAAGCCTTCCAGTACAAACTGTAATTTATTTGATATTTTTATAAAATATTCTAGAATTTGATATCTAAGAGTTTAATAAACATTTAATTATATAAAATTATAAGTTAATTTAGCCATAGAAGGCATGGAAGGGAACATAACATTCGAGAAGTACACTGTATTCAAAGAAAACTCAGAATGAGTGAATACTACCTAAAAATGTACATCGATTATTCACAGCATATTCACACATTAATAAATATGACAAAAACATGCAGCATACCAAGAATAGGCATACGGATTATTATGAAGGGATGTTTTAAATATTTGGATTCGAGCAAGTACTTAATAAATGTTACATCACATTGCCTTGACAAAGCAATGCTTCCCATGCATTGTAATATATTATGGCTGATGAGGTCATTCTGTGGGTTTCTACAGACATTGCTTAAATTATTTAGAATATTGATGAAAAATCTTTTGTTAAGATGACAGTCGATGTTATAGCAAGGAAGAGACAACAATAAAATAAGAAAAGGTGTGAATCAGGCTAGTCTGCTCACTCAATCTTTTTTTTTGTGTTAATGCACCAGATAAGTAAGTTTAGTAAATCCCCAGAAGAGCACAAGCAACTCTGCATATGTCTTACGCAGATGATTTGTGCTGGGTCTCTCAAAATAGAACATAAGCATCTGTAAAGATTGCTAGACAAATATCATTCTTATAAAAGTTTAGCATATGTCTGAAACGTAACAAGCATGCTGTTTATGCTGCTGTTAGTATTTCAATACCTACTCAAATAAAATATGCTACTTGTAAAATGGTCAGTGGAGCATTTGATGTAGAATAAATTATAAGTATAAAAAAATGCAATAAACAAAACAGATGGCTAATGAGAGTGCTAAGAGCTGTTATAAAATGATGTAATATAAAATATTTACTAAATATTGACAAACTTATGAAAGAAATTCCAAGGGTGTCCACATCAATCCAGCTGTTGCAGCTAACTGAAATAGAATTTTACTCAAGTCTTGATAGCATGTTGATTCCATGTAATACCTTCTCACAACTGTTCTTCCCTGATGTTCACAGCCTTTCCTCGCACTTTATCTACATGTTATTGTGAACATGTTGCATTAGTAGCCCATCTTTGAACAGTGTGCATCAGCTTGATTTTCCTATTTCTGCAGACATCCAAACCTACATAAATTACTAGCAATGGCATTAGTAGTACCTGTGACACTGCCAGCCCAGCTTTCTGGAATTTTGTAAATAAATCATATGTCATTTGTGAATATTAATATGATTCATACGCTTGTCTTACAAATGTAAGAGGACTGTATGTTATGTACTGAGCTTCAAGAATGTAACCACAGTGTACCCTACTGGAAAAGAACAGAAATGTGTATAAATTATATACCTGTGCAAATGTATGTTTTAATAGTAGAAGCTGGAGCATACAGAGTTGACTTGCAAAACTTCAAGAAAATCAGTTGTAAAGTAAAGTGTCTTATGATTGTGTTATCTCATTTTCAGTGCAGCAAGCAGGCACAATGTCTACAGCTAGAGGTTTTCCTATTGTCGTGAAACAGAAACAATTACTAGGTTACAAATGTAAAAGTGTTTTTATTGCTCTATGGCTTCCGAACAGCTGCACACTTCTGAGAGATATGTATTTTTGACACAGAGGTGTTAAATTCTAAGTATCTGTTTAGCCTGGGAACTGAAGTCAGGTGACAAAGAGAGATGTCATCCAGGCTAACCCAGCAGTAATAGGTGATATTAATTTAAGAACTCTTTTAGAGAGAGAAGGGGCATTTTGTATCTTGTCTTGGACCTAGAAATATCCATCATCTGCATTTGCCTTGCTCTGTAAGTAAGTTATTTAGGACATCGTATCTTTTAGATATAGATAGGAATATAGTAAAGATTAGTTTGGATGTTTTTTGCATTTATTTGGGACTATACTGCAATGTTGTTTTAAAATATTTCCTATTATTCTGAACTCTGTAGTTACTGTGTGTTTGAGTATTATCTTGTTCTTTTATTATTTATTATTAAATGTATGTAAACCTTCTAACTGTGGCTGGTTTGTTTAGAAATATTTAAGCTCTTACAGTACTTTCATATGTATTTGGTGACACTGTATAGACCACTCCAATAGCCTTGCTCTTGGTCACACTTATCATTTGGATAATAGTAACATTACAAAGTAGGATTGGGCACCCTTTGTAAAGGCCTTAGAGTAGCTGATAAGTAGTGGTTGGTGGCAGTGATAACTACCTTATAGTCTAGTCAGAAGGGGGCATAGCTAGTAAACCTGTGCCAGCCTTCCCCAGGAGTGTATGTGTGTTTGTATATAAATCAAATCTCAAAGTATATGTGAGTGTGTCAGCTACCTGACCAGGGACACGAAGCACTGGTTGGACAGAGTGGGTGCTGGAGGATTTGACTTGACCACTCAGCTGAGATCTTAACCCTGTAGCTCTGCAAGTGGGGAGTCTTATTGGGGATGTGGAGAAAGAGGCAGAAACCAGCCTCAGATTGACTGTGATCTCTGTGTGCTTTTAAGGGAAATTGTACTTCACTGTGTGTGTACTTGTCATCCTCCCATTGTGCACATCCCTCACTGTTGTCATTGGTGAGGACTGAGGATCTTTGATTACTGGGCCAGTGCAGGGGCATCACATATTAATTATTTGGCAGTGGTGAGATATCCATATCACATATTAATTAGTTAGCAGTGGTGAGTTAGCCCCATCACATATTAATTGGCTTGTACTGGTGTGGATATTGAATTCCTGTAGCATGTGTACAGTGGTCACTGAAGGTGTTTGTACTCTCAATCAGCCATGCAGTGAACATTCAGAGTTCATATCCCAATTGCTTTATTTTTTTAGGTTAGTTAGTAAGGGTGAGCAGGCAAGCATGTCAGCAGAGGAGTATGGCAAGCTCACAAGGAGCCAGTTAGCTGAGATGTGTCAGGCTAAAGTACTGGTGCATGCCAGTCTGACTAAAGCAGACATTATTGCAGCTTTAGTCACAGCTGCATCACAGAATAGAAACCAGGAGGACAATCAGACTGGCCGTTGAGATGTACAACTCTCAGAAAATGGACAGCTCAACCTTTCTGCAGAGGACTTAAAAATCCATCTGGAGTTAAAGAGACTTGAGTTGGAGTCCAAGTGTTTGGAAATTAGAAGAAGGAGAGAGACTCAGCCATATGGAGGCTAAGGAGAATGAGAGGCAGAGGCAACATGAAAAGGAGATGCTGACTCTTTGCCAAAGACATGGAGGTAATAGGGAAGGGAGTAACTGAACCCCAGAAGCAATAAAGGTCAGTAAATTTCTTCTACAATTTACAGAGGGAGATAATTTTGATAGTTTCATTCATATGTTCGAGAGGCTATGTAAACAATATAATGTTGACCAAGGACTCTGGGTACAGTTCCTGACCCCTTACTCCATGGTAAAGCCGTACCTGTAATTTCTAAACTGTCTGATACCAATTGTTTAAATTATAATACAGTCAAAATGTGTTTGCTAGAATATTTTAAGTTAACACCGGATACTTATAGGAAAACGTTTTGTGAGCATAGATGCAAAGCAGATGAAAGTGTGTATGAAAATGTTGCTGAACTAAACACTTATTTTCATAGGTGGGTGAGTGGATGTCAGGTCACCACTTCTGAAGGGCTGACAGACTTTTTGGTGAGGGAACAAATTAGCACTTTGCCTGAGGACATGAGAATCTGGTTAGCTGACAGCCAATGCAATACTGCAGATGAGTTGAGGAAGAAGAGAGACCTACATCTAGCAAGCAGGTCATCACTGCACAGGAAAGGGACACCCAGTGCTGCTCATGGGTCTAAGGGAACCAAAAGTGGGCAGCCCAGACTGCCCTAACAGAGTCTACCAGTAGCAAGGAAAGTCAGTAGTCCAGGTACACATCTGGAACCAGGGATTAAATGTTTTAAATGCAACCAGTGGGGCCATGTAACATATAGATGTCCACAGAGGCAAGGTGGGGAACAAAAGTTGGGACAGCCAGTAAGTGGGAGTGACAAAATGCCAGAAGTAAGTTATCTTGAGACAACATGGGTACCAAACTACCACAAGAAGTTATATCCTATCTTAGTGGATAGGAAAGAGGCCATGGCTAAGAGAGACACAACCTCTGACCTAACCATTGTGAAGGCTGCAATGGTTACAGAGGAGCACTACTTACCTGGGTAGTCTACTCCATTCAGAGCTTTAGGAGGGATCCCATTCCAAACACCTTTGGCTAGAGTTCACCTTGACTGGGAGGGTGGAAATGGAATTAAGCTAGTAGGTGTGTTTGAGGATATCCCTGCAGATGTCCTTATAGGGAATGATTTTGATAATGCAGTACTGTGCGTTCATGCAGTTACACTCAGTCAGGCTTGGAGGAAAGCATATGGGTCTGGTAGCCTGGGGGAGACCCAGACAGACTGCACACTTGCAGCCAGGACTGATGAGGCGGTTACTTCAGGGAGGGAGCTATCCTGTACCAGTGAGACTGAAGGTGAGTCACAGCTGCTTGTATGTACTGATGTTCCCTTGGACAGAGTGACTGCAAGGGCAGAGGTGAGTAATAATACTCAGGCTGACAATGAGGTACTGCTGTCAGAGGATACCAGACTTCCTGTAGAAGGGGAGCTGGGAAGGGTTACTAAGAGAGAGTTGAGAAAGGCTCAGCTCTCAGACCCCTCATTACAGGAGGTAGCTAGTGAGGATATGATTCTCAAGGGAAGGGGAAATATGTATACTGAGACAAAGGGTTACTGTATAGAGGGTAGACCCTGGAGGGAGAGCTAGAGGGTGAGAGAATACAACAGTTGATAGTGCCCAGAGCCTACTGTCTGGCACTTCTAGCCATAGCCCATGCTATTCCCTTTGCAGGTCATATGGGCATAAAAATGTACAAAGAGATTTATTGTGCAGAACTTTTATTGGCCTGGGGTGTCCAGAGATATAACAGGGTACTGCAGGACCTGTGAGCAGTGACAAAAGGTAGGCAAGACAGGAGACAAGGTGAAAGCTCCTTAGATGCCTTTGCCTGTGATTGCAGAGCCATTTCAGAGGGTAGCTATGGATATTGTGGGGCATCTGAGAACCCCATGTTCCACAGGGAAAAGGTATATCCTAGTGGTAGTAGATTATGCTACCAGATAACCTGAGGCAGTGGCTCTGTCCTCCATTGAGGCAGAACATGTGGCAAATGCTTTGCTAGAGATTTTCAAAAGGGTAGGTTTTCCAAAAGAAATACTGACTGACAGAGGTGCTAATTTCATGTCAGACATACTGGTTGTCTGTTGAAGTATTGTAGGGTGAAGCACCAAAAGACCACCCCTCTACCATCCCCAGACTAATGGTCTTGTTGAGAGGTTAACCTCTACACTCAAGATGATGTTACGGGCATTTGCAGACCAGTTTAAGAAGGAATGGGACAAATATTTTCCCCATCTGTTGTTTGCTTACAGAGAGGTTCCCCAAGAATCCACAGGTTTTTCACACTTTGAGTTGCTGTATGGGCATAGGGTGAGGGGACCTCTAGATTTGATTCAAGACGAGTGGGAAGGTAAGTGTGAATCCCACAAAGAGTTTATTGTAGCATATGTCCTAAACCTCAGGGCAAGGCTCAGGGAACTCATGGGTTTGGCCCAGGAGAACCTGGCAGAAGCCCAACAGCAGAAAAAGGTCTAGTATGACAGGAATGCTTGAGCTAGAGAGTAAGATGTAGGGCAGCAGATAATGGTTCTCATTCCTGCCAGACACAACAAGCTGCAGGCAACATGGGAGGGACACTACAAGGTGGTAAGGAAGGTCAGTGATGTTAAGTACATGGTAGAACTACTAGACAGGAGGCAGGGGCACAAATTGTGCCATGTTAACATGATGAAACCTTACCATGATAGGGAGGCCTTTGTGCTGAGTATTTGCAGTGAATTGCAGGAGGAGTCTGAGGGGGATCTGGAGACTGATCTCCTCAGTGAGGCTCTAACGGGCACCTCAGCGGAAGGGGTAGCAATGTTCCAACAGCTATTCCCTACTCAGGTTCAAGAAATCCGAGGAGTTTTACAGGAGTTTGGGGACATGTTCACTGATAAGCCAGGGTGCACCCATCTGGTGCAGCACCAAGTGGATACAGGAACCCAAAGGCCTATTAAGCAGGCCCTTTATAGGCTGCCTGAGAGAGTCAAACAGACTCTGAGGGAGGAGATACAGGAAATGTTGGAACAAGGGGTAATTCAGGAGTCCAACAGTCCCTGGGCCTCCCTAGTGGTGCTCGTACCAAAGAAGGATGGCAGCACCAGGTTCTGTGGGGACAACAGGAAATTAAATAGTCATGCAGAGTCAGATGCGTACACTATGCCTAGTTAAAATGAAGCCCTAGAGCAGATGAGTGGGGCTAAGTATCCTACCACCATTGATATTACCAAGGGTTACTGTCAGGTGCCCTTGACTCCCAGTGCTAGAGAGAGTTCAGCCTTTATGACTCCTTTTGGCTTGTATGAGTTCACAAAGATGCCCTTTGGGAAGTAAATGCCCCAGTGACTTTCCAGAGGCAGGTAGATTGTATCCTAGCAGGAGCAGGAGATTTTGCTCTTGCTTACCTAGATGATATTGCCTTCTACAGCCATTCCTGGCAAGAGCACCTTCAGTATGTCAGGGAAGTGCTAAGCAGACTACAGAGGGCAGGGTTGACCATTAATCCCAGCAAATCTCAGGTGGGTATGGCAGAGTTCTCCTACCTGGTACATAGAGTGGGGAGTGGTAAGATCAGGCCAGAACCTGCCAAAGTGGAAGCCATTAAGGCAAGGCCTGCCCCTGTTACCAAAAAGCAGGTGCGGGCATTCTTAGGGACAGCAAGGTACTACTGAAAGTTCATCCCCAGTTATAGTACCACAGCTGCTCCGCTCACAGACCTGACAAGGAAAAACAGACCAATTAATGTAGTGTGGACCCCAACATATGAGCAGGCATTCCAGAAGCTTAAAGTGTCTTTTGGAGGACCCCCTGTGTTAGCCAGTCCATATTACAGCAAATAATTTGGTGTGCAGGTGGATGCTTTGAACCACAGGGAAGGGACTGTACTTTGCCAGGTTTCATCAGAGGGAGAAAGCACCCAGTGGTATATCTCAGTCATAGGCTCCAACCCAGCGAGCAATGCTACGCAGCTGTAGAAAAGGAATGCCTAGCCATAGTGTGGGCACTGCAGAAACTTCAGCCTTATCTGTATGGAAGGAAATTCACTGTAGTTACAGACCACAATCCCTTAACATGGCTACATTGAGTCAGCCAGAAAAATGCCAAGTTACTCAGGTGGAACCTGGGATTGCAACTATATGGTATGACAGTGCAGCAAAACAGTGGGGTTAGCAATGTCAACTCAGATGGAGTCTCAAGACAGGGAATGGGGTAAGGTATTCCCAGATAGGCTCAACCATCTCAAGCAACATATCTCTAGGGTCACTTGAAAAACTAGTTGGAGTTTTTGTGGAGGGGTGAATTGTGACACTGCCAGCCCTGCTATCTTGAATTTTGTAAATAATCGCAGAAAGAATTACTAGGTTTTAAATGTAAAAGTGTTTTATTGCTCTGTGACTTCCTAGCAGCTGCACATTTCTGAGAGATATGTATTTTTGACACAGAGGTGTTAAATTTTAAGTATCTGTTTAGCTTTGGAACTGAAGTCAGGTGACGAAGAGTGATGTCATCCAGTCTAACTCAGCAGTAATATGTCTTATTAATTTAAGAACACTCTCAGAGAGAGAGAGAGAGAGAGAGACGGGACATTTTGTAGCTTGTCTTGGACCTGGAAACATCCATCATCTGCATTTACCTTGCTCTGTAAGTAAGTTACTTAGGGCATAGTATCTTTTATATATATAGATAGGAATATAGCAAAGATTAGTTTAGATGTTTTCTGTATTTATTTGAGACTGTCCTGCAATGTTGTTTTAAAATATTTCCTGTGATTCTGAACTCTGTACTTACTGTGTTGTTTGTGTTTTGTCTTGTTCTTATCTTATTTATTATTAAACATATTTAAACCTTTTAATTGTGGCTGGTTTGCTTAGAAATATTTAAGCTCTTAGAGTACTTGCATATGTATTTGGTGATATTGTATAGGCCACTCCAATAGCCTCAAATTTGGTCACACTTACCATTTGGATAATAGTAGCATTACACAGTAGGACTAGGATCCCTTTGTAAGAGCCTTAGAGTAGCTGATAAGTAGTGGTAGATGGCAGTGATATCTACCTTATAGTCTGAGCAGAAGGGGGAATAGCTAGTAAACCTAAGCCAGCCTTCCCCAGGAGTGCCTGTGTGTTTGCACATAAATCTTAGTGTGTGTGTGTGTGTGTGTGTGTGTGTGTGTGTGTGTGTGTGTGTGTGTGTGTGTGTGTGTGTGTGTGTGTGTGTGTGTCAGTTCCTTGGGGCAGGGACATGAAGCACTGGTTGGACAGAGTGGGTGCTGGAGGTTTTGGCTTGACCACTCGGCTGAGATCTTAACCCTATAGCTGTGTCAATGAGGAGTCTTATTGGGGATCTGGAGAAAGAGGCAGAAACCAGCCCCAGACTGACTGTGATCTTTGTGTGCTCTTCAGGGAAATTTTACTTTACTGTGTGTGTACTTGTTATTCTCTCATTATGCACATTCCTCACTGTTACCAGTGATGAGGATTGAGGCTACTTGATTACTGGGCCAGTGCAGGGGTGTCATTGTACCAGTACAATGAAAGATGGATACCTGCTTCCCTTTTGTCCAGTTTCTTTGACATAAAAAACAAGATCCTATTGGCCTTCAACAGTCCTCTAATGTGTCACATAATCTAGTTTTGGTGTGATAATCAGTCTCAGCTGATTTCCTTCTCATTCTTGTCTATTATCACTGTCATTAGTCTGAAATTAATTGTTTCTTCTCCTCCTTCCTTATACAGGAAATACATATTTACCAGGATTGCTATGAATCTTGCAACACACCACTGCCAATTGCCTTTTCACTGTATAGCTTGACCCCAGTTACTGCTCATTCCATGTGCGCAAATCTCAAATTTTACAAAGTACTCATTTATAACAGCATCATCCTAGGCATTGCCTAAGCAGATAGATTTGTCTTGGAGTTTTCTATCCACATAAATAAATGTATAAAATTATCATTTCTATCCAGATACAAATATAACTGGAAATTTAAAATCAAACCATCCTTGTGGTCCACTGACATAAATAAAATCTACAATAAAAGGGAAAAACTTATTACGGTAAACAGATGACGTAAGGATCCCCAAGTCAAGGAAAATATTAAAAATTTCACTAAGAATTTTAAAAAGACTGTTAGATCTACTAAGGTAGTCCATGAACACAAGTTGGTATCAGAAGACAAAAACAATACTAAATCCATCTTTAGTTATTTTAGAAAGCTAAGAAATAATATATAGCAATGTACAGTACTCATACCAAATGACAAAACTTACTAAAACCAAATGGACACTGCCAATACCTTAGCAAATAATTTTAGTGCAAATTTTACTCCTGAGATGATTATCCAAACTCACACAATCTCTGTAGCTGTCGACCCCTCCCATCACCATTAAAGAACATGTTCTGAAAGTGCTGTCAAAGACTAAGAATACTTCCTCCATGGGAAGAGACAACATAAATGTGTGTATATATATATATATATATATATATACACACACACACACACACACACACACACACACACACACACACACACACACACACACACACACACACACACACACACACACACACACACACACACACACACACACACACACACACACACAAACCTAATTCTGAGATTGCCATACCTCAGACAAAACGAAATATTCTGAAAAATGGCAATCTTGGATTTAGTATATGAAAATCCAGATTTTTGGCCATTTAGTCTCCACTTTTTCAGGACTCTGGAATCCAAGTCTTGAACTTTCAAGCAGTTAATGCAAAAAAAACCTAGTAAAACCAATAAAAGACTTGCAGATGTCTTGCACAACTTGACAAAGTCAGTGGAGTCCAGCCTGCTGTACCACTGGAACTGACTGGAGAGACAGGTGTACTGCATGTAGTATATGGAACAGGCATGGAAATGTACAAGCCTATAGCAGAAGCAGGTGAAGATCCTTTCTTTTAGAAGCTTGCATGCATGTGAGCTGCAAGGGAGAGGTTAAGGCTAATTAAGAAAACCCTGAAGTCTGCCTAGATGATAGCCTCCCATGCTCATCTTTCATCCCATTAGGAAACAGTTGGACTATTAATCATGGGAGTGTTAATGGTTGCAAGTAATATCAGATAAAAAGTATATTTAAAAAACTGAGGTAGTACAACACAAGTATGACAATATATACAAACAGAATGTAGGACAATATATAATCAGAATATAGGATTATATTCAGTAATGGTATAAGGAAACAATGCAATAATGTGGATTTCTGTTTATGTACAGTTCATTTCTTCCACGAGTAAATCTCACTTTTACATACTGAGAAAAGATTGAGCATCTGCACTTTTAATTATCAATCATATCATATCACAGTTCAAACACCTACCAGTTTATCCAACTACACAGGTACAAAACAATTGACGTGCTCAGAACTGCTATCACATGCTTACTGTTACCATTACAATGCAAAACAACATACTGTGCACATGTTATGTGTTAAGTCTGACCATACAACTCTGAAGTTCGACTTTTCATTTCAATGTAACAACATGATAGGTCACCGTTCTTAGTGTCTTGCTAAATGAGATGATACGACGTAGAATGAGGAGAGGCGCTCTAAACCTACTTGTTAAATTATTTATTTATAGATGTTTTTCTTATCTCTTTTTGCTTTCTAAATTTTATTCTTTTTTACCAAATGATATGCAAGGTATATGTGTATGAGATATATGCCATTTTAGCAATACACATAATATCTGCAATTATGCTGCTGACCTGGGAAATTTCAGGGCTATATATATTTGCAGACATGTTGATCTTCAGATCCAACATCAAAATGAACCTAACTAGTAGCTAAACACAAATAAATGTCAGTTGCTTATATTAAATATTGACTTTTATGAATGGTGCTGCTTTACTTTTGTTTATAAAAATGAAATGTAATTTACCAATTGATATCATAACAGTTTCTAAAAGTAAATAATAAATTAAGGCCAGGGCAGTAAAAAAATGCTACAGAAATGAAACTACACCAAAAATCAAAAAGTATGTATGCTTGCATGTGTATGTACATGTGCACGTATGTGTGCATGAGACAATTGAAACAGAGATAGAGAGACTGACAGAAACAGACAGATAGACAAATATACACTAAGGAAGTTGACTGACTTTATTTAATCACCTTTTCTATTTCCCCTGCTGCTGAACATAAGCTGAACTCAGCTACAGCCCTTGCTCTTCTCTCACTTTAGCCTCTCTCACACTCAACCAGGCCAGAGAGTAAATCAAGGTTGCTGGTTCAGCATCATGCTGCATGCAAGGAGTGTTCCCCAACTCCTATTCCCTCATGGTAGCCATGGCAACTCTATGGTCATTGCCTTTAGGTGCAAGGGGCTTCCTCACATGTACAACCTCCTGATTCCTGACTGAGAAGTTAACTGTTTAGTCATCATGAAGCTGGCCAGGACCATTTGCTGCATATTGCAAGTAAGCCTTTTGGCTGCCTTCCTTTGTCTAGAATGGGCAAACTGACATAGGCCCTGCATTCTCATCCTCCTTCCGTGACCCCTACAGCACCTATGCCTCTAATTGAACATGGGTCATCTGGCACACAGTAAGGGATTTATCCCTTTGCCCCACAGGACTGATTATTATGAACACTTTTTATCCCTCATAATGGATCAATAACTTTTGAGTGTAAATCACAGCTGCTTGCATATTTTGATCCATAGGAATTGTAGAAAGGGCTGTTGTTCTAGCAGGAAAATAATTATTTCTTGCATCTAATGTTACCATATCTGAGAAGGGCCTTTTCTCTGAGTCTCATTGACTTTAGAGTTGTTTATATACAGTGGCAAGGTATGTGTGGCGATAGCCATACCCTAAAATAAAGCAAAATTTGGTGGTATTAACTAACAGAAAATGGAGTAACAAATGTGCTTACATAATTGTGCATGTTGTTTTGCATTTTGGAGAAGGAAAAATATATAATGCAAGACATGCAGTCAGTCATTAATTTTCAGTATTCTTTGTGTGAAAATCTGAGATAAGACTGACATGGGAGGTGCTCTCAGAATGAGGTAGCACAATGGAGAAGGAGACACCAGAGGAAAAAAGGGTAAACAAAGGTGCTTGAGAGGACTGGACAATGAATAATGGTGAGGAGACACAAAAAGGAAGATAACACAATAATGGAGGATAGAACGGGGTTGCATAGATGGCATCCCTGTGAGCTATAACTCAGCGGAAACTTAAACACCATCCTGGGCATCCTCACCTCTAAGCCCTGGCTCAGATGGTGGAGTCAGTACTTTACAGGGACTCAACACTTTGAGCCCCTGAGAGGGGTTCAGAGATAGCAGACACTGTCAACCACCTTTCCTAAAATGTCAGTTAGCTGCTAGTGAGTCTCAAAGTGTTACCCCTAATGCCAGTGCTACCAGCTGGGGACAACAGCCCACAATTCCAAAGAAGGACTGACTAGTCTTCCCCTGCAACTCAAGTTTGAAGTGTAGAGGTGGCATTTCTAGACTAGCGTGCAGATGGTGTGGATGGCTGTCCCACATATTTGGCATGGACAGCCCTTGGTGTAGGGACGAGCACAGTTATAGATGCTGATACTATATCGAACTATAACAAAAATGGAGAAAAACAAAATAAATGTATGTAATACAAGTATGTCTACACATAGGATAGGGGTGGGAGTACAGATATAATAAAAATGCAACTCATATACTCTTTTTTTCTTTTAGAACATTATAGGTACTGTATCTGAAACTACAACACACGCCTCACATTATCAGTGATGAAATGATATACAAACAATGCTGGAAACCAAACTAGCCATCTCAGTTTATTAACAGAGTTGGTGTTGCATCAGACACTTGAAATCCCATCATAGTACAATTTGTTCTTTTGCCCATCTAGGTGCTAGCTTAACCACCTGGCGAATGAATTAAGTAGGATATTTAGGAAGGCTGTGGTAACCCTTTGTCCTTCTAGTGTAACTTAGCACTTGACAATCACTGTATATTACTATGTAATATATCTTGAAACCTCCAGATCCTTCAAGCCTGCTTTCAAACTGACCCATCCCATTCTCCATCCTGAAGGATGTAATAGATATGCCACCGAATAATAAGTCAATTTGCTTATCCTTGTTTGATTGCAGGTTAGTCATGTTTCCTTATTAAAAACAGTATCAGCTTTGTTTCCAGAATCAGACAAGTACTTTGCTTCCCTTTATTGGGTTTTTAAACTTGTTCACATTAACATACCATGAATCATCTGATGGTATGACTATCTTATAGAAGGAAGCAAACAGATGCCCAGCTACATACGATAGCCACAGAAGCTTCCATTCTTTTAAGAGCTTCTGGCAAGTAAACTCAGGGTGTGGCCTATAGATGAAATGATTTAATTATGCAAAGTGGATGTGTCCACTGACCTTAGCAAACTTTCTCAGCTATATAAGGTATTATTGACAATAACTTCATAGATTTTAGATATGGCAAATAGGACACTGCTATCAAAGAAAAAATAAAATTAAAACACTATAACCAAAACCAAAACAAACCGGACACTGAATGGACAGAAACGGAGTACAAAAACTGTACAAAGTAGCCAAATTTAATAAACCATTTGATTTAATAAACCATTTTAGCGCTTTCATCTCCTAAGAGACTTCATCAGAAATAAAACCTGAACCTAGTTCAATTAACATTTAAATACTGAAAGTCTTATGACATCACATTTGATCAATTTGTCAATTTAAAAAGACAATAACAGACAAAAATTTTTTTTTTAAATAAACAAACACAGTACTGTTACATAAAACAATTGTGTAGAACAACCTAAAAACAACTTAATAAACTGCTTTTGAATATAATAATGTAAAAAACCCTTTTATATTTGAAGATTTTTGTTGTTGCAACTATATTGTGTTGGCTTTTTCATGCAGCCTTGGAGGAATTGAATTTATCAGGGACAGTGGTTGCCGAGGATACCGGAGCGGAACTTAGACAACTTCGTGGTGAGGTTTCATCTTTAAAAGGTGAACTTACAAGACTTTTGGAATTGTTTACACCTAAGGAGAGTTGTGCTACCGCTAGGCATTCCTTTATGGGCGAACGAGTCAACTTCATTCCTCCTGGATATCTTGGTTACGGAGTTTGTATGGGGACAGATTCTAATTACCCGCCTCTTCCTGCAGTTTCCGGTTCCGTGAACCTAGCGAGTTGTGCAGGCAACATGGTGACGACTTCTACTCCGCGTAATGGGGATGTGATACCCATTCTTTCTATTCATGAAGGAAGCAATTTTGATACTGTGGTCAATGAGGAGTTATTGGCGGAGAAGAGTCCTAATAATTCTGATATTCACTGTCAAGTGGTGCATCCTAAACAAGGTACTGTTTCCAATATCGTTAGTGGCCATAGAACAGTTTTTCATAAGGAGCGTGTACAGGTTGCTCCAGAGACAACTGGTAATTGTGAGCAATTGGACATTAATAATAAGTTTGAACAAGTAATTTTCAAAAAGTATTCATTTGCTAATACTGAAAGTCAACGGTCGGAAGATGCTAACACTCGTTTAACATGCCAACAGGGCTTTAATGGAACTTCTTTAAAAGATTTTATTTTTTATTTAGAAAAAAGACTCTTTAAATATAAAACCACCGAGATAGATATTGCATATTTTAAACAGTGTATAGAGTTAAAAGTTGTACCCTAAGGTTTAAGAATATACAAATTTCCTTTTGGTGTTACGTATTCTGAAGATGTTATGAGTGATTATGTTCATTATTTTGATGAGATTGGGTTGGGACTAATCAAGAAAACTTTGTTTTATTATGAAAAACAGAACCAGGAAGTTTTATTGGAAGTTCAAGAACTAGATAAAAAAGTTAAAAATGATTTGTTATTTCCTCAGTATAGTGCTTTATATTTTAGAATGTTAAACAAAGTTGATAAAAGATGTTTCAACATTTTTCAAAAAAAGAAGTGTAAACTAGATAGGGATCAGAAAAGTTATTCTAACAAACAAGTTTATGTACATAATGTGGATAAGGGAATGGAACGGACACGAGGTAATAGGGAAAAATGTTTGGGCCAGTCTGGACATTCGCTAGAGAGACACCTAGATATAGTGAAGTAGTGGCCACTAATGCAAGAAGGCAAGACAACATAAATGATTTATACACTTCACAAGATTTTGAGGGGGAGGATTTTCCAGAAGTCAGACGCTCCAAGAGACTGGCACAGTTTTGTACCGAAAAGGGGGAATATAACAGACACTATTATCCACGCAAGAGGCATTATTAACTGAAGGTAATAGTTTTAATGCATCTATTGTACATTTAGACAACATAGTACATCAGAAGGATGGATTTACTATATACAATTATTCAGATAAACGTATTACGGATGATTATTTTAAATTATTTTCCAAGGGAGTCAAATTTATTCCTTCTAACCCTGGAAATTTAGTTGAGAATATTACATCTTTAAAGTTTTATACTAGAAAACTAAATTTGGAAATCAATTTAGGGTGTCATGACAAAACTGTGGATACAGGTTCTCCGAATTTAGTTTTACCTAAGAAAAAAAGTACATATAACCCCATTTTACATCCCTTGGTAGAAACCTATGAGAAGTTGGTTATGGAAGATATCTATAATATTTATAAAAATAACAACAAAAGAGATTATTATGGAAATTTGACCAAGGGTGAATATGAATTATTACAAAATTTAAGAATGGATAAGAGTATACGGGTTATGATTCCAGACAAGGGGGGAGGAGTTGCTATATTTCATAATAATGATTACTCTGATGAAATGTTAAACATATTATTTGATAACAATACCTATATAGGAATTTCAAAAAATCATATCAATATAGCATATTCCAGAATAGATTCTTATTTGGAAGAATATTTGTTAGATGGAAGGATAGATCAGGATACTTATGAATTCCTCTACAGGAAAGATCCCCTGGTTCCGGTCTTTTTTGGTATCCCTAAGATACACAAATGTATTGACAAACCACCTTTTAGGCCTATAGTGGTGGCCAGGGGATCTAAGATACATCCAATTACAGTATTTATAGATACCTGTGTGCAACATGCTACAAAAAAGTTTCACACTTGTTAAAAGATTCTTGGGATTTTTTGAAAAATATTAAAGAGGCTCTTTTTAGTGAGGAAGTGTTCTTTCTTACAGTTGATATAAAAGACCTTTTTACTTGTATTCCCAAAATGGAAGGTTTAACATTTTTTGAAGAGGTATTATTTTTATACTCTGAGCTTGAGAATGACATGATTAAATTAATTTGTGAGTTTATGAGTATTGTCTTGGACAATAATTTCCTTTGGTTTGAAGGAGAATACTATCAACAAATCAAGGGGGTTCCTATGGGAGCAGCATGCTCTCCTGTTTATGCCAATCTTGTTTTATTGGGTTGAGAAGATAAATATGTTATTGGTGGTCCATATTGGGGTAATATTAAATTGTATTTACGTTACCTGGATGATATATTTATTTTATGGTCCGGTAAAGATGGAGAAATTACTAAATTTATGGAATATTTAAATTCCACAACCCAATTTCTTGAGTTTACATTTCAATATAACAAAGATACTATTAATTTCTTGGATACTACTATCTTAAAAGACAAAGAGGTATTTAAATCTTTAGTATATAGAAAGAAGTCCTTTTGCAATGCTTATTTGCATTTTGAGAGTGAACACCCTTTGGGACAAAAGGTTAGTATAGTTAAAGGACAAGCAATAAGAATTGCTAGGATGACTTCACATAAGGAGGATTTAGCTAAAGAGTTTAATAATATTTTTCAAATGTTTTTGGAGAGAGGTTATCCAAGAGACTTTGTAGGAAATATTCTTCATGATATTTATACACAATGGGGTATTAGATACAAACCTTTATTAGGATCTAGTTTACAGGAAGAAACACAGGATAACAAAGTTACTGGTTCTAACAAATTTACCAAGGCCTGTGTTTTACAATATAATAGTAATATTGATTTGGTCCAGGAAGCCTTTGTAAAAAATTGGAACATTTTCAGGACTAAAAAAGATATTTTAGAAAAAGTAGGACACAGGTCTCGATTTATATATAAGGTGGGTTATAATATTAAACAATTATTAGAGAATAGAATAGAAAATTTTAGGGAGGTTAATAAAGGTACAAGGCCGTGTGGCAGGTGTTCATATTGTACATACATAATGAAGGAACCACATGTTGTGTTAAACAATAGTGTTAGGAGTAAAGTTTTCTTTAAGAAGGGTAACTGCAACACTAGGGGGGGTAGTCTATTGGGCTTGGTGCATTACTAGTGGACATTTCTATGTGGGCAAGACTGAACGTATGCTTAAACATAGAATTTATGAACACCTAAATGACATCAAAAACAGGAAAACCACCAATGCCTTATATAGACATTCCTTGTGTTGTGATAATTTTGAGAAATATATGTTTGGAATTTTAGAAATAGTACATATTAATCCCAGAGGAGGGGATTGGAAAAATATTTTAAAGAAAAAAGAGAGCCAGTGGCAACTTAGACTGGCAGCTATGTTTATGCCAGGTCTCAACGACTATGTTTCCCTGGCACCTATGTTGCATGAAAAAGCCAACATTATATAGTTGCAACAACAAAAATCTTCAAATATAAAAGGGTTTTTTACATTATTATATTCAAAAGCAGTTTATTAAGTTGTTTTTAGGTTGTTCTACACAATTGTTTTATGTAACAGTACTGTGTTTGTTTATTTAAAAAAAAAAATCTGTCTGTTATTGTCTTTTTAAATTGACAAATTGATCAAATAGGACACTGCTATCACCCTGAACTTTCATAGAGTCATGAGTCACACAGTAGTCAAGATGGCCACAATCTGTCTACACACCAGAAGAAACAAATTCCCTCCATGGAAAAATTGTGGCATTTGAGACTCGTGCTACCATTCAAAAAAAAAAAGGATTCAGCTTTGTCCATACTGTTTCATTTCTAGTCTTCAAATTCAGACACCCACTTTATCTATTACCCTTCTAGCTTCTAGATCGTACCCCCTTCATCCACTCTTCCCCTACACAACTACCTCTTGTACTGCTCCCTCTTTCCTGCCTCTCCTAACTGTAAATACTGCCCACACTATTTCCTTGTCATGGGTGATATTTCTAGCAGTCATCTTAGATATATTTTTCTTTTAATTAGCTTTCACATGTTTAGATATAACAACTTCTTAGCACTGTAGCAAACAAACATAAGTAATATTTCTACTACATGTTAACTGCAGCCAGTTAAGAAATATATATAAATAAACATAAATATATCCATACATATAGACATAAAATAAATAAATTGCTCTCCTTCTCAGCACTCAACACTACATTGTTGCAGATTCTGTGCCTCGGCGCAGAGCAGCAGCATCTTTTCTTGTACCTCAGACTGAGCACTAAGAAGGATGGGAGCAAAGGAGTTGCCCACATTTCCATGCCCCATGCAACCAGGCTGCCTTTATTCCTCCTCTCCTGACTCAGACACGTTTCTGACTACTCAGTTATTGGGCTTCTCATATCCCATCTGGGAGTCACTAACTGGACTACAGCATTGAGAATACATCAGGTAAACAGCAAACCAACACATTAGATGCAGTGAGTTTACAACTTTATGTTGGTGTAAGAAAGCATTAAGGGGCAGAGTAAGCTATCAGTCAGTAGTGTTGGAGGAAGTAACATACTATATCCCAAAAATGAATGGGTATACTCAAGTTTATGTTTATAAGGGGTATGCCTAGATATATCAAATAAAAAAAGAAATAATACAAGCTCATTATGGGTAGTAAAGCATGCATATAAAAACATCACATACAGTCTGTGTGTTTCACTTATGATTAAACTTGTCAAGTTGTTTCCTGTTAATGTCTTTCATAAAGTGCATAAGTTATAGCTAGAAAGGGTTCTTTCATAGGTTCATAGATCAGTATGAGGCTAACTCCCCTTAGGGGCCATTTTAAGCCTAGCCAATTACCTCATGTGAGAATCGAATCCTGCACCTTGTGTATGTAAGGTAAACACCTTAACCGTTATGCCAACCTCCCACCCCCTCAGTTCACTTATTTTGTTCTCTAATGAAGTAATTGAACGAGAAATAGATAAATGATAAATGAGTTAAATAGGCTTTCTTGGCTGTCTTTACATGACACATTGGATATGAAAGGGAATATTTGCTGAGAGGAAAGAATAGAAAGCTTCTATATTGTATTCAGTAACCCAATATACCTTGCATAGATGTTATTGGAATCATGTCATTAAACCGAACATTATTTTCTCAAATCCACATCACAATCCACAAGCACTGTTTTTCAAAATATGGTTTTGTTTGTTGAAGGCAAGTCCTACTTACTTCTACTTATGTCTCATATAGGGTGTTTCACCCTTTGTAATCCTAAACTTAATATACTTGGCTCAGAGTACTAAACTTTTGGGAAAAAACAAGCAATGACCACAGCATCCTCATCTGGGAGATTCTTCTGATTAAGTGCTTATGCTCAAGCGTTTGGCCATTGCACATTTTGGATAACAGTAATAATAACAGATTTGTAGTAAGTGTATTGGTTTCCATGCAGAATCCAGATTTAGAGATAAAATTCCACATACTGTTTCCTAATAGCCCATCATTGTAGCAGTAAGGGATTTTGTTTTTCTTTTGCTGGTACAGCCAAAGACACAGAATGTAGACTTGACTGTAACTAATTAACATTTTATTGAAGTAGTTCTATAATACCTTGCATGTAGACCCTACCAAAAGAGTAGCGAGCCCCCAGTTTTACATCACTTGGACTCCTACCATGATATCAATGTGCACACTAGCAACATATTTAATAATTCCTTTGTCCACCATATGTACTGTCAAAACATGGTGATGATTCATTTCTATAGCATTGACTCTGACAGCACATGGTCATGACTTACCTCACTATGTACACTAACGCCACATAGTGGTGACTCCTTACCTCACTATGCACCCAGACAACACATTTCAGTGAAGTTTCATTTCACCTTACCTCACCATAAAAAACACAAACACACTATGTGATTCCTTACCTGACCAAAACACTAAGAACAGATAGGGATGACATTGTATCTCAACTTTCACTCTCAAAACACAGAGGTGACTCTACACCTCAGTTTGCACAAAAACAACATATGTAATGACTCTTTACCTCACCATGTACACTGGCAACAACTTGTAGAGACGCTTTACTTTTCCGTGCACACTCACAACATATGGTAGTTACTTCTTACCTCAGCATACAGATTGAAAACAGATGGTAGTGATCCCTTACCTCAATGTGCACAGAGCGGACGCATGGAATTGATTCCTTATTTCATTATGCACACTGACTTCACATGGAATTGGCTGTCGACCTCAGCCTTCACACTGACAACAAATGGTGATGGCATCCTACCTTACCACACACATTAACAACACAAAAAAGTGACTTCTTATCTCACCATGCATACTAACAACAGTGTAGTGACTACTTACTGCCTCAGTATGAGTGCTGACAACACACATAAGTGTTTCCTTACCTTAATATGTACACTACCAACTCATGTACTTGACTCTTTACCTTGCCATGTATACTGACTCTACATGTTAAAAGACTGCAAACCTCATAATACACACTGACAATACATAGTGATGACTTCTTACCTCTCCATGCATACTAACACATGTAAGTGACTCCTTACCACAGCATCCACATTGACAACACATGTTCATGTCTCTCTACCTCTCTATGCACACTGGCATCACATGGTAATGACACCTTACCTCAGGCATCACACTTGTGAAGCACGTACAGGACCGCTTACCTCAGTAAGCACACTGGCACTGATCAGACTACACTGAGTGCCTATCTGAAAGTGGTTAGGACTTCATCTTTGCCTCTTTAAGCAATTACACTCACATTCTACCATCTCAACATTTGTCAATGTTCTGTTCACCATCTCAATGTACCCTACCTTCTACCCACCTCATCTGTCATTGAGCATTTATTTTGTCTATCCCTTCACCCATTCTGGGGGTAATTGGTGCATATAAGCCTAACCATTGTTTTCAGTTTCAGCTTCTCTTTTCATCAACCAAGACATCAGTAAACAGACGCTAATCCTAGGGCACTCTTTTGACAATAGCCTGATTTTCCCAAGTCAGCCTGTGTATTACTTATCCTACCCCTACCCCCATTTTAATGGCAGATACAATCCCACATTTTAATGGCAGATACAATCCTTCCACCTCTACACCACACATTAGTCTCCTGTTTTGTAAAATACCACATTGGACACCCATAACACAGTAACTGACTGCAAATGATTTATTTAAAATCACTTCCTTTGAAAAAAGATTTATTGTTCACAAAAATATTTCACTTTTATAGTAGGTAACTTCCAGTTCCTTACATATGTTGTAAAATAAATAAACAAATAAGTAAACAGAACAGATAACAATTATGTTTCAAACCATATGCATAGCACAAAATGCCCCAAGCCATAGTATACATTTTATACAATTAAAAATCTTAATCTAATACCATAACATGCAATCATAAATACCTTCAGTATTGTACAGGTATATTGGCTGACATATAGTTCACTTGATAAATAAACATGGATAAGCCTATAGTACTGCAGACAGTAATGCATTTTAAAACACCAGTCTCTCATTTGCTATGGGTGCAAAATTGCATGCATGTTGTCTCATAACTGATGAAAATCCTATCTGTTTGGTGGCATTTGCCGTCTGCACTAAAACTGTGTAACTTTTAATGTCCATGCTTTTTCCTACTGGTCAACATAACAAAAGGTTTCACCATACTTCAGTAGCCATAAGTCTCTTCAGTAAGATGGAACCTTACCCAAGGCCAGGTTTTCTTTCCAGATGTTTAAAACTGGTGGGCATTCCCAAATACTATGACATGAAAGTCCTTTTTCTATGCTACCAGTGGAAAACCAATAACCTTGATATAAGAAAAAGCAACAGTTTTTCATAGCATTATATGCAATCAACATTGCAATTCATTTTTTTTTGCAGTAATATGCTGGTTATATCCCATCTAAACTATGAAATATTCCCCCCATTTTTGAAAAGAATGAAGTTACAGAATTTCAAGTTATTTACTGCAGTTACTCAGTGAGAAGCTTTCATTGACATTGTCTGTTGGTCTCCTTCTGTAGTAGTCATGCTCACACCTTCTAATAAATTTATCAAGTTTGCGTTCTTCAGCATAAAGCATAATTTTAAATACTCCCAATGATCTTTTGCCAGATTTAATCCGTCACACTGAATAACAGAATAAACATTAAACATCCCTTGCACTTCTCCTCAAAACTGGTAAGTTGATGATGAATTTATTCTTCCAGTATTTCCAAAATACTTCTCTGTCATCTTTTAAGACAGGCAAACCCTAAATAAGGGTATCACTCCTCCACCACTGAGAAATTTGTATAACTCTCAATAAAAATTTTAAGTGTCTATGAGTAATTTCATTAATTTTTTAAGCATACCTTCCATATGACTCTGTTTCCATGCCTGCCAAAAGGCTTTCATATAGATCCACAAATGATTTTGGTCACTCCTCTATTGACCTGGTAAGGCAAATACAAAGCCTGATTCTGAATCTCCACTAGCCTAGCTACTGTCTTTTGACATGTTATATATTTGTTGCATTGTACATGTCAGAGTCATCTACTGTTGTCATTCTCTTAGTAAGAATTTGTAAGGATCATATAGCAAGTCCGATATCTTAGTATATAATATTGCAAAGGCATGGAAACATCCTTAGTATAGTAAAACTGGACTTGCTGGTGAAACAGGTATGTATCCCAGAGACTACATGATTTTATGGAACAGAATTTCCATCCACATGGAGCAGGGTTCCTTCCTATCCCATTTCAAGTGTAACTTGGACAACTGGATGAGGAATAGGAAATTTAACCTAGTTTGGCACCTTTGTCTGTAATGCACACAGGCAGCCTTTAACTGGTTCATCTCCCACACCCCTGCCTATACTTATGAAGGATATCAAAACTTGTCAGAGATTAGGAATTCATGGCTAGATTTAAAAAGACGCTAGTAGTCATTACCTTAGTATACGCCAATGAACGAGAATAGCTGGATGGAGAGGTACACCACAAAAAGCAGATGCCAAGTAAATCTTTCTGATTTTTATTTATTTATTTGTTTATTTTTTTGCTTCAATGTTTACTAGAAATACCTCTGCCTTGACTGCATTTAACTTAAGATCTATGAAAAAGCCAATGTGCTTGAAGCCTAAGAGGGAGACAAAGCTCTGGAGTATTCTTTTTGACATTTTTAAACTGTTTCTGGATAGTTTGCTAATGCCAAGCAATCACCTATGAATAATACAATTTTAGTTCTAAATCACTGCACTTATAAATAAATGGTTACTTACCACGTGAGAAACATCAGCTTTCCGGATGCCGGTGATCTATAGTGTCGATAAACTACAAAACTGCATGTCGGATAAGTGGACATTTGGTAAACTGAAGGTAATCCATATATATATATACATACATATATATATATATATATATATACATATATATATATATATATATATACACATACATAGATATACATAGATATAGATATATAGATATATATATACACATACATAGATATACATAGATATAGATAGATATATATATATATGTGTGTGTGTGTGTGTGTGTGTGTGTGTATGTATGTACATGTTTGTGTATATTGATATTTATCTAGCTATTAATTTATCTATCTATATCTATAGATAAAGAGCTATATACACAAACTCTTTTGTTTTTTTTTAGGCTGACAAGTCTTCAAAAACCAGCTGTCCTTAAGATGACAGTGTACTTTTAATCCTCTCTCCAAATATTTGAATTGGTATTTACAAGTAGAATGAAAAGTCTAGCAAAGAATTCTAGCATTGCTGCTTAGATACACAAAATAAGCCAATAGGTGAAAACCCTCTCTCGGGAAAATTAGCAGAACTGCTTTACTGGAATATGGTATTGCATTTGAAATCATATCAGACTATGCTATATTACAAGATTTTTCTCAAATGCAAGTAAAGAAAGATAATTGTAGTAAAACAAACATTATAAATGAAAGAAATGTATCATGTTACCTGCCACACAAGGCAGGGGTTTATTTATTTAACATTTGTTAACCAGAATAGTCCAACTTGGAACAAGTCCAATTTTCAACAGAGGCCCAGGGAGAAGCTCTTCTGACACATGTCTTTGCAATGTGGGAGGAAACGAGAGCACCCAGAGGAAACCCACATGAATGCAGACGCCACACTGAAGGCACCCAGCCAAAAATCAAATTGGGAACCTCTTGCTGTGAGGCGACAATGCTAACTGCTGCACCATCAGGTTTAAAAAAAACATGCGACAGAATAAATTCATTTAAAAGAAGAAAAAAGTCTGACTCACAGCAGTGGGATTTGTGGCTCAGTCATGATTTGCAGTCACTGTTTATATAGAATTAGTACACTCTGCTGTTGCCAGCACAACTTTTTTGACTGACTTAAATAAACAATGTATCTCTGTGTGGGTATGTACTGTATTTACCCTTGACCTTGTAGACCAGTTCATTACTGAAAAGGGATCAGAGATGGACTAGCTATCAAGCAGTGTGAGTAGATATAGAGATTCTTGTCTGCATACAAGACTGCTTCCAGCAAGTGTTAAAACTCGCAAATTATGAAAAGCATATTTGTAAAAATATTATTAAACCTTTAAAGTCACACAGAAAAAGAGAGTATTGTTTTTTACTTTGTTTTGATTCCTTGGCTGTTGTACCAACTGACTGGATCATCACTTGGATTGTCCTTAAAGAGAGGTGATCATGGCAAGGCCATTGCACAGGCAGCCTTCAGGGTATTTTGCAGTATGCCATAGCTTTCCCTTATGTGCTGTGGACAATCGTCCAGGTGTAGGAGTATAATGGCATAACATGAGGACATCTCTCATTTCTGCAAGTTGACAGAACCTGTCAAGCAGCCAATACCCCTTATGTACATATATCACTGGTGAGGTCTCCACTATACACTGGAGATTCATTAATTCTCTACTCCCCAGAGAGGTGACCAGGTTATACCATTCAATTTCTTCTCCCTCACTAGTCAACTTGTCCATTACCCAGGCTGCTACTAAAATCTTTGACCGGATCAAAGTCAGAGCTCCATTCCTCTATGCCACAAAGTGGAGCAATTAAGAAAAATGATAGACACCAGCTAACATAAAATATAGTTAAAAAGGTCTTGCATAAAAAACGTTGACGATCTCACACCTCTTGGGTATGTATAAATAACTCCAAGCATATCACTCAGCTGGAAAGCCCTTGGAGATTTCTAACCAAGAAAATTAAAGCCCTTAATTCCTTCAACTATCCTGAAAGATTATTATTAATCTCATTACATTTTCTGGCCTACTGGCTGCTCCAAGGTGATCTATGTCCAGCTTTTTGAGCCATGAAAGATCTGAGCCTATCTGACCTCTTTCTTCACAAAACCAGTGCCTCTAAAAACACCCATGTTAAAGTTCTAAATCTACTCCCAACACATTAGCAAAACTCACTAGAGGTATGGGTTCTTAACACAGTATATTACTAGCCTATGGAAAGTTGCCACTATAGGTCCAATACTATTTTGGCTACCTTTGAAGCTAGTCTTCACTGGATGAGGAGACACAGATTTATACCAGGCTTGTCAAGTAATGCCATGCTCAGTATTGGAGTTAAGCAGTATTAAGTGCTTGACAATGGGAGCAAGAACTTTTAAGTTTGTCTTCTTAAAGATGTATATGGATAAACAAAGTATTATTCTTATGTTCACAGAAAATGAGACCAATATACCAGAGTGCAATGAACAATTTCAGACCAGAAATTGTAGCTACCTTATAAACTTAGAAATTAAAAAAATGGTGGATCAGAAGAGTCAGTAAAATAAATAAATAAATCTTATTTTTTCAGCAAAATACAATTGTTACAACTCCCAAGAAAACCAATAAATAAAAAAATATCCTTCTGGTTCAACTAAATCACTTTCACTTAAAGATTAGTATAACATTAAAATGAAGTTCAAAAACCATGACAACAGTTGTGCACTTTGTCTACTGTTATAGAAAGATATTTTGTATTTTTTATATTCATACATTTCTTAACTTGGTGACTGTTTTTATACCCTTTTCAATAGTGATATAGGCCACAAGACAAAGGATAAAAGTGAAATATGAACTGTTTAATGTAATGAATCAGCAGTAGGTTTTTGTAACATGGGATGAACCCAGACAACTTGGAAAAAACCCAAAGAGATATGAAGACAACATGCAGATTCCATAAGGATGGTGACAGGTAGTCAGCATTGAACATAGCCTGCACGTTTGAGGTGCAGTTGCTGCTAAGCACTGTGACCCATCACTGCTTGTGTGAGTCACCCCATTGACAAGGTATTAAAAATGATACTGAGTCAAGCAATCAGGCACAGTGCTCATGAAGAAAAAACAAGCACTGACTAAAAACTTGAAATCCAGGAAGGAAATGGGAAAGTTAGCTATCATTTTAAAATTACAACATATATCTTCTATAGCTCAGTAAGCTAAGTATCTTGCATCAAAACAGAGATGTGATCTAGAAACAGTCAATTAATTTAAACAGTGTCATTTTTTGCTATGCAACTTCTTTAATTGTGTTCTCTGTAATAAGTTGTGAAATGTATGCTTGATCTCCATTATATTTTCATTGTCTAAGGCTTTTGTTTAACAATTTGCTAAAGATCAGAACAGTTCCATAATCAGATGAATTACCTCTTCCACAAGCAACACCAATTAAGCTCTTTACAGTATAATTTAAAATGAAAACCATGACCTACTTGTCTGAAGACTGCTATAGCATTATATGCTTTTACATAGAGTTTAGTTAATCTTTAGTGATGCTGCATAAGTTTACTGTGCAAATGACATAGGACATATGGATTGTAAAGCATTCATTAAACTGATATATTTATTGAACTCACTCCTCTTATTATTTTCAAATGTTGAAGGAAGCAGCCAGGCACTTTCTTTAAACATAAAAATGAATAGGTGGATTTCATAGTCATACTGTGCAGGGAGTTGTATGGCTACTGGATACAACAGGGTTGGGGCTATTCAAAGAAACATGTTATACAGTAGTAGAGTGGGCACCAGGGAGCATTATGTAATGCATGCACATAACCTGTCAAGGTAGTAATGAGATGAAAATGTATACAATCAAAACGCTGGAGTAATTCATGGGCATATGTAGAAATGTTTGCACAACAGCCAAAGCTGATCTACAAAGCCTCAGAGCAATCAGAAAGCATCTGCATTGCAGCTGGCAAAAGTCTTCAATCACTTACCTTAATAAGCCTTGTGCCTGTTCACACACTGTAGCTGATGGTGGCCACACAGTTGGCATAAATAGTGAATAATATGTCATAGTTTGACTGACCAGCGTGGGGCAGCCACGGTGGTGCAGCAGTTAGCATTGCCATCTCACAGCAAGAGGTTCTCCGGTTCGATTCTCGGCTGGGGTGCTTTCTGTGCAGAGTCTGCATGTCTTCCCTGTAGTCATGTGGGTTTCCTCTGGGTGCTTCGGTTTCATTCCAAAGACATGCAGTAGGTGGATTGGACACTCTAAATTGGCCCTAGGTGTGAGTGTGTGCATGTGTGTGCCTTCTGTGGAAGGTTGGGCACTGGGCTGCAACTCGACACTGTAAAAACTCCACTGCCAATCATGAGCGGACAGATGATCCGCTGCGGCAACCCCTGACCAGGAAAAAGTCAAAAGAAGAAGAAGAAGACAAGTTTGACTGACCAGCAGATAACCAACATGTTTTGCAGATTATGTGACATAGTAGGGAGACTGGTAGTAGTTCTCCTATCCCAGTGGAGATCAAGGTATATGTAGTATTACTATTTTAGATATTTGAAGCATTCGCTATCCTAGGTATCTGCAGCATTCACTATTCATACTATTTTAGATATTTGAAGCATTCACTATTCTAGATATGTGTAGCATTCACTATTCATATTATTTTAGATATTTGATGCATTCACTATTCTAGATATGTGTAGCATTCACTATTTATACTATTTTAGATACTTGAAGCATTGACTATTCTAGGTATGTGCAACATTCACTATTCATACTATTTTAGACATTTGATGCATTCACTATTCTATATATGTGTAGCATTCACTATTCATATTGTTTTATATTTTTAAAGCATTCACTATTCTAGGTATGTGTAGCATTCACTATTCATATTACTTTAGATATTTGAAACATTCACTATTCTAGGTATGTGTAGCATTCACTATTCATACTATTTTAGATATTTGATGCATCCACTATTCTAGATATGTGTAGCATTCACTATTCATACTATTTTAGATATTTGAAGCATTCACTATTCTAGGTACGTGTAGCATTCACTATTCATACTATTTTAGATATTTGAAGCATTCCTTATTCTAGGTATGTGTAGTATTCACTATTCAGACTATTTTAGATATTTGAAGCATTCACTATTCATACTATTTTTGATATTTGAAGCATTCACTATTCTAAATATGTGTAGCATTCACTATTCATACTATTTTAGATATTTGAAGCATTCACTATTCTAGGTATGTGTAGCATTCACTATTCATACTACTTTAGATATCTGAAGCATTCACTATTCTAGGTATGTGTAGCGTTCACTATTCATACTATTTTAGATATTTGAAGCATTCACTATTCTAGGTGTGTGCAGCAATCACTATTCTAGGTATGTTTAGCATTCACTATTCATACTATTTTTTATATTTGAAACTTTCACTATTCTAGGTGTGTGTAGCATTCACTATTCTAGGTGTGTGTATCATTGACTATTCTAGGTATGTGTAACATTCATTATTCTAGGTATGTGCCTCATTCACTGTTCTAGGTATGTGTAGCATTCACTATTCTAGCTGCTAGGACCATTCATTGACCAAATGGAGACACATTAGGCATATCACAGGCATCTGCCTTGTGAATACTTAATTTTCTTGCTGTTATGCTTCTGCATATGGAAGAACATATATGGTTCCCTCAAACAGCACAGGATAGATCTACCACAATGTGAGGCTTCTATGACATCTCATGCCTTTCTGAGATACTTGCACAATAGACTGGACATGTTGCAATAAAGGCTCTGTTTGGCTCAGACTCTCTGACATCTGTGAATAGGGAAGGATAATATATCTTGAATTGTCAGGTAATGGGCAATTGTCAAAGGATTATTACAAGTGTGTGTAGCACCCAGGTCAATCCCAGGATTCCATATATGGTGCACATCTCAACTATACTGCAGCATCAAAAAAGTGACTTTCCACAGGGCTATCTAGTTGGTAATGTAGAATAAATGTGCACTGCTACAGAAAGTGTGTCAATACCCGAGAACCCCCTCCAAAAACTTGTTGCATGTTGCAGGTTATGCTAGACACCCCTTAAATCTTGTCTCATGACACCAGTCTGCAGTCCTGCAAGTATGGCTACAATGCAGTATAAAGCCTTGCATGCCAAGAATGTGACTAGATATGCATTGGTCTCCACAGGGATGGAAAGCCATTTGCTTGTACAGAATTTGACAGAATGCAGTAAACACATGTTTATGTTAACTAGACTCATCCAGCTAGGCACTGCAATACTCCCCTGATACAGCTTGTAGACTGGTCATAGTCTGTGCAATACGGGTCTATATTACCAGAGCAAAACTCCTTTTGAGCGAATTCCAAAACATTGACATGAATTGGGTGAACCACGAGAATACCGAACGCACTAAACTGCGAAATTTTAAATCTCGAATTGTCATAGTCGGCCAACCCCTCCACCCGATACATACTACCTACCCAAACAAATTAAATAAACCACATACATACCCTAACCAAACCTACTTCTACCCTAAAGTAAAGCACCAAAACCCTACTTCTAATTCTACACTAAACTCCCACATACACAACTATCTATGCACTATCCTTAACCCCTCCCTAACCCTAAGTTCCGTAACTACCTCACACTTCCCCTACGAAAATATACACAAACAAAATAAATAATCCACATACATACATTTGCCAAAACCCTACTCCTAACCCTACACTAAATCTTAAATACATAAACTATCTATGCACTTACCTTAACTCGCACCCTAACCCTAAGGTCCGTAACTATCGCACACTTACCTTATGGAGCTATACCACAGACGGGTCAACCATGGTAATTCGACATTTCCAAATTCGCGGTTTTGGATGTTCGCTGTAATGCAGGTTTGCGCAACACGTGTCAATGTTTATGGATTTGCTTAAACAGACTTTCACTCTCGTAATAGGGAACCGTGCAATACTACACAACATGATACTGAAGAACCCACTGGGTTACCTCCATAGCATGTCTGCAGTAGGATCTGCCCCAAATACCACAGGCACAGAAGCTGCAAAAGCAGAAGAAGGAGAAAGCAGTGAGGCAAAACAAAATACTGGACTTGCAAAGAGAATCCCCCTGTTTATCGATGGGTGTGATACAATATTGGGCTGGTGAAGTAACAACTAATATTCTGCCACTATGTCTCAAGATGAACACACAGTGACAGTGTGGTATCGCACAGCTGATACATGATGATATATGCAAGGTTAGTGTTAGGCAATGATTGGCACTGCATAGACAGGTTGTGTTGTGCATTAGATATCACATCACTTTCTACAAATGATGGAAGATGCAGTGGGTCACAGTCATCATGTGCAAAGTTGATAAGTGAGATAATAACACATAGCTGTCAGAGTTTAACATGTCATAGAAGCCAGAAATCAGTGATGAACTGCACTCTGTTTTAGGGATCACATCCTTGTGTGAAAGAATGGTTTGCCACTTATCTCGTGGCAGGATGGTATGCTACTGTCAGACCATAACCTGGAAGGCGTTCATGGATGAGGCATCCTGTAATAGAGGTAGACATTGGCATCTATAATGAGGGGTACACTGTGTCTGACAACTTCTAACCCTGTCACTGAGTATATTCTTTACAAAGGTCCATGTACACAGTGAGCCAGAGTAAATAACCTACCCCAAGCATGGACAACAGTCCTAGGATCTTCAACAGAGAAATGCACATGAAAGCCGTATATGATACCTTTGGCCACAAAAGCCCATTTTTTTGTTACGGAACTTTCTGCATATATATAGTCACAGCAGTGGTAAGCAACATCCTTCAGAATACCATATAACACACTAATCTGCTCAGTGCTGGACAGTCATGACATCATCTAAAACACATCCAATCAAGTCACTTCTTTAAAGTCAGTTCTTGTTCTTGGTTCTTGCTCTTGGTATTAAACGTCTGTTTATTTAAAAAGCATTTAAAATTAATAAGTGTTGGTTTCAAGGAATAACAGGTTTTGGATTTTTTTTCTTGTTTTTATTTTGTTTTTAAAGTCTAGTGCTGGACATTTGTCCATTTTGTTTTCATATTTCTTTGGATGGGATGATTTATGCTCAGTGCTGCTCAGATATCAGTTTCCAGTTGTGATTGGTGACAGCACTGAGAGACCCTGTGGGTTCTATGGTGGTATACTCATATCTGAAACAATGAACTCATCTGCTGTAGCAGCCAAGGGGAGCCCAGCTGGGACACACATTTGCAGATGGTCTCTCCCTCTCTGGATATGCTGAGTAATCAGAACTTACAGACACAAGTTCATTGGTAGGTTGAGCTGTCCATGCACCCTGTGTAGAGGGTACATGGCCACCAATGATGGAGCAAGACAGTACCACTATGTCTTCTGACTGTGACTCCTTTCCATATATATTGACAGTATTGTCAAGACCAGTAAAAGTTCTACTCAGGGCATTGTTCTGTATCAGCATCTACAGCAGTAACCATGGTACTGGTAAAACCTAAGAATCTGTAACATACAAAATACCATAGCAAACACACTATCATATGCTAGAAGGATGCCCCTTTGGCATGTAGGACAAGGATGTTCATGCAGCAATGTAACCTTTCCTCCCCCAACAGCATGCAGTTTTTGACTACCAGATGTTCATCTGACCATGAATGTGATTGTAGTAACATGGTCAGTCTATAGTGTGTAAGTGTGTGTGTGTGTGTGTGTGTGTGTGTGTGTGTGTGTGTGTGTGTGAGTGACTGTGTGGGTGCATGTGTTTGGCTGGTTGTGGGTGCTTGTTGGTGTGGCTGGGTGGGTGTGTTGGTGTGTGGGTGTATTTTTGGGTATGTGTTGTGGGTTTGTGTTGGTGTGTGTGTGGGTTTGTGTGTGTGTGTGTGTGTGTGTGTGTGTGTGTGTGTGTGTGTGTGTGTGTGTGTGTGTGTGTGTGTGTGTGTGTATACTAGCAGTATGTAGACAACTAAAGTATGCAATACTAATATGTTTTATCACTCACTGGAACACAGTAGGATTGGGTCATCCCCTTAGTGACACCAAGACCATCTCAAGCAGTAGCTACTTTAGCATCTTTCTCTCTAAGTGACAACAAAAATTCCTCCACGTCCATCAGTGCTCTGGTGCCTGGTGGGACACCCTTGTAGTGAATGTCTTAGTCACTCTTCAATATGCCTTCATCTTGCATACTCTATCCTGTCCATGACACAACTATGACATTGTTCCAATGTGCAGTTATGCTGACCTAATACACTAATGTCATGGAACACTGCTTGCCATGACTAACATAGTAAAGACTGGTCAGCATCCTCTTTTCCTAATAGTAACAATCCATGAGCCAAGATGGCCAGCAGCAGATCTCCATTCTCAGTGAGACTGAAATTCTCCAGCCTCTGCTTACTATGCCTCTGGATATAATGACACCTGTTATATCAAAGGGAATATAGTTATATATAATCATGGGTAATGTTATGATAGAAGCTATAAAAATAGAGGAAACATTATTGTAGAGTACTATAACAGTTCGGAAGGGTTTGTATAGAAATAATGGGAGTGTATCTGGCTTTATAGAGGTTCCCATAACTACTCTGCAGAGTCTAGTATCTCTTGGGTACCTGTAAATGGTCTGCTGAAATGCTGACTGCTAACAATGCAGTATATAACACAGGGATGTTATGGTAAGGTATCATGCACCCAACAATATAACTGCATAATATATATGGCAATAGCTTTAAATCTAGTATATTAAGACAACTACTGCTTCTCTCAAGCTAGCTTCATACGGCACAAAAGAGCAGAAATGCACAATTCTGACAGACACTAGATTACTTACCTAATGGGTCTCTGCTGTATGACCTACATCTGTTGTTGTACATATATACACCTCATCAGACAAATCCAGATAAATAAATTATAATGGGAACTCTCACAAGCTCTCCATTACTTATGATTTAGTACACTAGACTGCGGGAAAAAAATGATGCTGCTTTCTCTAAATATGCAATTTTATATCCAGATTTGTATTATTTTGCCTGATTGAGACATTAAAGCACAGTTGTCTCTGAATCAGCTTCCACACAAAGTCAAAGTATGCAGCCTGTGTATGAAGTTCATGTCAGGTTTAACTTGTCAGTAAACCTAAGATGGTAATCTACATGGAAATGCACATCATGTGAGTGTGTACCAAGGGCTGTGCTATTCCTATATAAGGAGCATTTCATACATGTAATCCAGTGTCTGTCATTTTATACCTCATGATCCAATTGCTGTGTTATGAGGAGAGACAAATGACCTTTTCCTAGTGCACACTGTAAATTGCATGGCTAATGTGTGAAGAAGACAATAATGTACATCCTTAACAGCCATTTCAGGAAACTGCTACTGGGACCTTATGATGGCTCTTTTAAGAACATAAATGCTTGATATGATTGGTTGGGATTTTGACCAGGGCTGCAGGTGTAGCCATTTATAGATACCAATGCAGGCCTTACTACAATAACCTGCAATGCCATAACCCCGATGACCTCATTCAGTGGGTCCCAAAGGTTAGGAAACAACACTCTGGTGGTATGGCAATTGTCTAGAAATGGAGCTATGATCAGGAAAAGAGTTTTGAAATGTTTAAGAAACTAATATCAAAAGCAGCTATGTTGAAATTCTGTGATATAAATTTGCTGCATTGTAAGTGGATGCAAGTTAGAATTATATAGAAAGAGTGATCTTACAAAAGATAGATAACTGGCTTGTGGGTCAAAGGTATCTACAGATGCACAAAAGAGGCATCCTCAAACTAAGAATGAATAGTTAGCAGTGGTGCATGGCTAGAAAAAATCACCAATGTATTTATGGGGTCCATATTATAAAGCCAAAATCTTCAAAGAGCGAATACAAGTACATCGACACATAAAGAGCAATGTACAAAAATAGCGAAAGATGTATTGAGCGAAAATCAGAACATCGAATGTATTTGGCCAGCAGCGCGATCCTGGGGATAAGGAAATATATCCTTTTCCCCACTGTAGTGCGGTCTTGGAGTTGGTATATTTAAGTAGGGGGGTAGGGGGTGCAGGGGGGCTTGCTCTCCTGAAAAAGTGTATTATTTTAGTTTTATTTAATTAATTTATGTATACCTGCATGGCGCTGTTGTCTAAAGAAACACGTTCTGGGTTTTGATTTTCGCTCAATACGTGTTTCGCTATTTTTGTACATTGCACTTTATGTGTCGATGTACTTGTATTTGCTCTTCAGAGCTTTGGCTTTATAATATAGACCCTATTTATGGTAAAGTACAAATGGAAATAATACTTGCAAAGCCCATTCAGAATAACTTCATTTCAAATTAGTGTAAGTACATCTCTGCTACACTTTCACTTTTTCCCTCTGCCATTGGCAACTCTAGCATTACCCAATAAACTCTTCTTCTGTTAGGAATTCTTCATTCAAATCTGGTTGATATGCGGTGCTAAATATTGTAACTAACCAGCTCAGAGAGAAAGATGCCAGATGGAGGCAAATCTTGAAAAAATGAAATGCAAGGAAAGATCACAAGATAAGTATTGAACACAAATGCCAGTATGGTAGAGAAAGTCCTGGAGAACTCTGATGTGTGTAATACGTATCACAATAGCAATGGCCATGAAAATACATTTCTCAGTGGTAGTGGTAAGGCCATGGATTTGGTTGGGCACAGATCTGTTTTAATTTAAAAAGCCATGCACTTAATTTATGTTTATTTATGTTTATTATTCCAAATATCCTGAAGTGAATAAAGTAATAGACACTACCAGCAGCACTGTGATAATTGCATTAAAAATCTATTCTTGGCTCCATATTGAAATGTTGGCATTTGCAAAGCAGAGTCCCAAAACACAGGAATAAAATGAAAATACAGAAGAAGAGCAAATAATACTGGCCTTCTCCATTATACCTGTTTTTGCAGGGGTGATGTGATTTCCATACCTCAGTCAACCAAGTATTTGTAAGTCTCTGCATTCTATTCTTCCACATTCCTGGAGTCAGTATTGCAAGTCCCAACATTTCAAATGGTTACTCTAGTTTGTCATAACAGGGTTCACTACTCAAGAACCTAGATATTTAGAAATTTGAGAAAAAGTGGGAGTTCTGGCATGTTGCAATGATAGTGAGATACACAGTCTTATTATGTTGCAGTTTGGGAATATAGGAATATTTTTACAGAATCTCAGATTTTCACTGTCTCAGTTAACTAATTGAAAGAATTCTAAGAAAAAATGTTGATGCCAAGCCAAGGTAAAAATGTTGCTGGAAAGGAATCAAATTAAGCATAAAAGCTATTATGGAAAGCAAAGTAGAAGTCTCACAAAATTGCAAACATGAAGATCAGTGAGATCATTATACTTTTTTCAGGTTCATCTGTCCCAAGCTGTAGAAATAAGCCCAAAAGCTGAAACACCACACCGAGTGGTCCAAGAGGATAACGATAAATTGCATGGATGAAGTAGAGGATCAAGACTGAATAATCGAGAGAGCATAATGCAAGCTAAGATGGTATCATAGTACAAGGATGACATCTCATGTGAAGTATGCTATCTGTGCCTACCCCAATACTAGAAACAGGAAAACTGTCTCTGACTGATGCAAGAATGTATAAGTAGCACAGTGACAGCATGAGGATTCAGAAGATTGGCCAGATTCATGAAGTGTATGTAACTATGCCAGAATGCAGACTGAAAATAAGGACTGATGTCATATTTATTTCAAATGTTAGGGAATGGTTTACATATAGAGTAAAACTAGCTCAGCAGTAAAAGTAACTGTTCCTTCTCCTATGGTAACATTTTACTGTAATCTGAACATCGAATTTAGTTTCATAATAAAGGCGGTGTGTGATATATAGGGAATTATGAGGGAGTCCCTAATCCTAACAATTTTGCTAACCATTTGAGATATGGGTGTTAAGAAATTCACCTTAAGAGCAGAGTAAAGTGAAACTCTAGAGATGAATTGGATTCTATGTCAAGAACATATGAGTGAGCTAAGGGTGGAGATATCAGTCATAATTCTTTGTAATACATGGAACTTTGACTGCCTTTGTTTACTACTATTAACAGAAAAATAGTGTAAGAGAATGAAATGTTTTATAGCTTTGAAAGCTGCAACACATTTAGTAACCCTTCACAGACAGCAGCCAGATGTGAGGTGTCATTGATGCTGTAAAAAATAACTGTAATACACTCAGTAGTGTCATACATAAAAAGAGAAGTGGAAGTCAGAGATGTTTTGCAGCTTTCAAACCTGTTTTAGCTTCTAGGAACTGTTTTGTGGTACCTGCTGTTTATGCTCTAAAATTAAATTGGAGTGTAGCAATGCTGAAATTTTACATCAGAAAGATGCTTAATAAAGTTGTCTTTTTCCATAAATCAGAGTACAGTTCTGTTCCTTCATATGTGACAGTGATACATTTTTATAATTTGGGTTAATTCCTTTTGGGTATAGATGTAATCTGATCACCCCAGCACCACTTTACAGTCATAGCAAAGACCATAGGGAAGTTGGTTATACATCAAGGTTGACTGTGACTTTACTTAGCAGCCTGCCTGATTTTATGAATGATAGTAATTACATTTAGAGATGTTTGTTCTGCCTAGTATTTTAAGGCAGTCTTTCCCTATTAGTAAATATAAAACGTTAATAGAGAAGGTTCAGGTGACTTCAAGAATCTGAGATTTTGCTTCTCAAATATATGTAATTTAAAAAGAAAATTTAAACCACTGGAAATAGTAGAATATCCCATCAGACATCTTGACTGCAAACATAAAAAATTCCTTCTTAAAGGTCTCATCAGTTTTAGTCAGGGTAACAACAGCAACATTTTCCAATACCAGAGTTCACTGTAAAGGGTCTATATTAAAATTGCGAAGAGGTGTTACATCGAACGCCTCTTCAGCGACACATAAAGACCGAAGTCTGAAAATAGCAAAGGCTCAGGCCAGCAATTTTTTTTCCTACGGAAAAAAATTGCTTGGCCTGAGCTGTAGCATTGCCCTTTAACCCACTGTACTGCGATCTCAGAATTGGTATATTTAGTTAGTGGGGATGTGGGGGGCACAACCCCCCACATTTGGGGGTGTGGTGGGAGAAGCCCCCACTTAGTTATGTTTTAAATAGTGTGTGTGTGTGTGTGTGTGTGTGTGTGTGTGTGTGTGTGTGTGTGTGTGTGTGTGTGTGTGTGTGATGTTTGGTACTAGTGATTTCTTTCCCAGGGAAAGAAATCGCTGTTTGACTGTTCGCAGTTTAGTGCGTTTGATCTTTATGTGTCGCTGAAGAGGTGTTCCATGTAATGCCTCTTCGCGCTTTTAATATAGACGTCACTGTAAATGCCTTTCTTAACAAATTCACTATTCTTAACATCTGCATATCCATTTTTCCTTTAAGGGCTTTTTATTCATAGGTTCATAGGTTCATAGGTAGGTACTAGGCTATTGGCCCTAGGGCCTATACATGCCTAGCCAAAAAGGTACCCTGGCTTTCGCCACCCAAGAAAATTATTTTCCTGTGCCCCTGTCAAGCAGAACCACAGAAGTGATCCCCGGGGTGAATTTCCTATTACCCATCCAATCATCAAGATTTTTCTTGAAGAGTGTTAATGAGGACCTCTGTTTGACATAGAAAGGTAGTCTGTTCCAGAGTATGAGAAGTCTCTGAGACAGGAATCTATCCCTCCAGCATGTTCTGTTTATTGTGGTGACAAGGTTTAGGTCCCTAGAGCGTGTAGCTCGGAGGGATGGGGATTTCTTTAAGTGGAGCATGTTCAACAGCTCTGGGTTTGATATAGCTTTGTATGTTAGGCAGAGATTGCATCTGAGTAGGCGATATGCGACAGAGTAAAGCTGGAGTTTTTTGAGACGGTCTTCGTAAGGCATCTGTTTGAGGCCAGTAATCCTCTTTTAAGGTATTTTTGTGGCCTTTCCAGTTGTTGTAGATCCCTTGTGAGGTACATACCAAAAGGGGCGTTGTACTCTATAATGGGTCTAATGAGTGATGTGTAGAGGGGAACAATGACCTCTTTTTTTCTGGATGAGAAACCTTTTGTGATGAGGTGTGGCACGTAGAAGGATTTCCTGACCACTGTGGTGATGTGATTATCAAAGGAGAGACTACTCTCCACCTGTGTCCCAAGGTCTTTTATCAAACTTTCGGTGTTAAGTAGACTACCGCCTATGTGGTAGTTCATGGGTACAGTTTTTACCAAAGGGGATGACAATGCACTTTTTGGCATTGAGCTTGAGACCATGTCTTTGACACCAAGCATCTGTCTCAGTGAGGCCCTTTTGTAGGATGTCCACATCATTAGGAGTTTCGATTATGGCTCCTAGTTTGCAGTCATCTGCGAATTTAGTTAGCCAAAGACCTTCTGTGTTAGCCTGTACTTCATAGAAGTAGATACCAAACAGGAGAGGACCCAGGACTGAACCCTGTGGTACTCCACTTGTCACTGGTCTGAAGTCTGATTTGGAGTCTGCTACTTTCACGGTGTGGGTTCTGTCAGTAAGCCAGTTAGCAACCCATCTTGTGACATAGGGATTTATACCTAGTTTAGTGAGTTTATCTATAATTCCAGAGTGGGGATGGTGTTGAATGCCTTGGTGAGATCTAGATAGGCTGTGTGAACCACCTTACCCTCATCTATGGCTTTGGTGACTACTTCTAAGAAGTCTATCAGGTTTAGGAGACATGATCTGCCTTTTACAAACCCAAACTGTGTGGGGTCCAGAGTTTGGAGATCTCCAATGTCTTTGTTTATGAGTTCCATGGCCTTGCAGATGAGGCTCGTCAGGCTAATGGGGCGGTAGTTCCCGGGGTCTGTTGTGGCCCCCCCTTTGTGGAGTGGGATAACTGTTGCAGTAAGCCATTCAATGGGCACAAAGCCTGAGGTGAGGCTATGATTGAACATGATACTTCGGTGGGGTGCCAGTTCATTTTGTAGTTCATGTAGAAGGCAGCCTGGGATGTTGTCAGGTCCCATGGATGCTGTGTTCTTGGCTTTGGAGAGTGAGGTTTTTACCTGTGCAGCCGTGATTACAGGAACTTTGCAGTGTTCCGGTATAAAGATGGGCCCTTTAGGGGGTGAGAGGGGGGGCAAAGTTAGCACTGAACCTATCTGCCAGGATGTTGGCAATATCAGCTGGTTCTGTATATTTAGTGTCATTGTGCTGTAACTCAGAGTAGATCTGAGAGTTGCCATTGAGATTTTTGACATAGCTATAGAATGCTTTGTGGTTGTCTTTAGAATCAGTGGCAAATTTGTTTTCATAACTATCTTTAGAGGATTTTATGAGGGTTTAGAGGATTTTATGAGGGATCTCAGCTTCTTGCTGAGGCTGACCAGGGAGTACCTCCGATCATGGGATTGTACTCTTTTTTGCAACAGTTTCTTTCTTCTGTTGTAGAGTTTGTTTATGGCAGAAGACCACCAGATTGGCTTCCTTTTTTGGGGGGATAGCATCTTGATTCTGTTACGGATAGCACGATCGATGCACTCGTGTAAGTGCTTATAAAGTGCATTTGTGTAGGATTCAGCAGTCGTACCTTTATTGTCCATCTGCATGGGTTTCGTGAAGTTTGCCACTTCTGTCTTGTGTGAATTTGGCTTTGGAGAAATTTTTTAAGGTTGTTTTCCTAATGGGGGGTGGGAGCGGGATGTGGATGTCTCGGGTGATTAGCTTGTGGTCGGATCTGACCAACGAGGAGCTGACCTCTGGTGTTGAACACCGGTCACCCATGTTGGTGATGACCAGGTCTAGGATATTGCTACCCCTGGTGGAGGTGTGGATAAGTTGATCCAAGGTGTTGGAATTGATGATTTCCAGAAAACATTGAGCAAAAGAGTTGGTATGAGTAGTTTTCCCAGTTAATGGTAGGGTAGTTGAAATCACCCATTATTAGAGTGTTGGGTTGTACCTTAATATTTTCCAGTGTATCAAGAAAAAACTGCACTACTCAGCACAAAGGTAAAATGACATTGAGAAGTATTACTGTTATGTTGCCATCTGAACCAAAGCTGAAAGACAGTGAGTGAGGTATTTAAGAACAGAACAAAAGTTCATCCTTGCTTCACTCACCTTATTGTCATGGTATTCATTAAATTTTGCAAGTTAAAGGAAAACTCCACCTTAGAACTATCTTTGTTTCCTGACCTATTTTAACACCTCAAGATCACTCTAAGTGCTTTATTTGTAATTTTAGCCTGTTTTCCACAACATGGCTACCAATGGGGCTTGATGTATCAACGTTATCTTGTTCTCCTGCAACCCTTTCTCTTTCCCATAATGCTTTGTATGACTCATGCTAGACATAAGGAAGTAACTGTGAATTCCCATGTCATTGACATATAATGGGGTTTGTGTGAGTCACTGTTATTTTCTTTACTTTCTATAAAAGGACTGTTTCTTTTCTGTCTCTAATCACCCTCATTTATGTTTGGCTCAGAGTATGTTTTGCACTATACTTAGAAGTTATCCATCTACAGCCAGAAAAGTAGCTGAATCACAGCCCTTTTTTCAGGGTTTTCTTTTGTAGTCCAAGAGGAATTGATTCTGCAATGGTCTCTCAGTGAAGTGACAGTTTTAACACCTCTGCAGTAGGTGTGTGCGTGTGGGGGGGGGGGGGCTGTCAATTCCTCTTGAACTACTAGTTGTAACAAGCAGCTTTCTATAATTACAGATTCAACCAACCATCTCTAGAATTTTTCAGAAAGGAAAGAAATCTAGTTGTGGTACCAACTGAGGCTCATGGGGTTGTTACTCTCCAAGGTGAATTTCCTATTAGTCAACAGTCATTGTGCCTTTATGTAGGTTAGAGTGTAGCAGATGATTAAGAAAAGAAAGAAAAAAGTGCAGGATTTTATGGCAATTAATTATACAGAACTGAAGATGAGAGTCAAGAATGAGTCATGGATGGCAAGGCAGTTGTGGAAGTAAACACATTATAGAATGCAGTCAGGGATGAAGCATACAGTGCTATGATAATGGTTTGCAAAAAAAAAAAAACTTTGTCCATTGCCCCAATGCATTCCCCCTTGTCTATGTTGTCTTCGACCATATGCATGTATTCCCATCTAACAATGGGACCATAATCTCACCAAATATGTATATCAAACTCCTGGGTGTTATAATAAGCAGCAACGTCAAATATGATATGCACGTAAACCAAACTATTAAAACCGTTAATAAAAAACTTGGCTCCCTGTACAAAAACAAACCTTTTCTCACCTGTGCAGCTAGGACTGCCATTGCCCATACCCATCTGCTTTCAGCTCTACTCTAACTTGAACAAATCTGATCTCAGCAAACTCTCTAGCTGCTACAATGAAATTGCCAGGTTTGCTACAGCAACTCCCTATAGGACACACCATTGTCAAAACCTAAACCTCTTAGAATGGCTAGAACTCCCCAGGCTAATTCAATATTTTATTTATTTATTTATTTATTTATTTATTTATTTATTTAAATTTGTTGACCGGGAGTGTCCGACTGGATGTGGGTCCATTTTCAGCGGAGGCCCGGGGAGGAAAGCTCCACAGTAAAATAAACAGACAGTAGTTACATTGGATTACATAGCGATTAACAATTTAACATAGAAATTACTTACAACATATTTACAGATGAAGAACATAGTACATCAGTAGACAACTAGAATCTTTATCTGTGAAGTACATAACAGGCATTAACAAATGTAACAATGAGAAGTTCCTGCTGTATAATAAGTACTAGGCTTTGAGCATCTGAGCTTGCTATCATCAAGGTAGTTAGTGGAGGTGAAAGAAAGGTAGTAGTTGGATGGGGTGGATGATATTAGAGTGGGAGTTGCAAGGGCATAGCCAGCATGTTTTTAGGTGCGCTTTTAATAAAGTTTTGAAGTTGGTGCATGATGGTACGGAGGTAATTGTGGGTGGGAGTGAGTTCCATAATTTGGCTATGGCGCAAGAGAATAGTGCTTCACCAGCAGAGTTATTGGCTTTAGTGATCTGCAAGTGATTTTTGTTGCTGGATCTTAGTGGTCTGGTGGTGCGATAGGGTTGGAGTAGATTCTGGAGGGATGGGACATTTGTGGATGGTTTACTAGTTTGTGGCGAGTGAGAGTTGATACCACTGAAGGAGGTGAGGGAGTTTAAGCCAGCCCAGTTCAGCAAGTGAGAGACAGTGGTGACTACGGTAGGATGCCCCTGTGGCAATTTGGCATTTTGTTGTAGCAGGTCTCTAGCTTGTTTAGATCACATTGCCTTAGGTTGGTATATACTGGAGAGGCATAAAGTAGGGTGGAGATAAGGTGGGAATTTGCTACTGAAATCTTTGCTGCTTTGGTGAGAAATTGTTTATTTCTGTATAATGCTCCTAGTTTTTTGTGGACTTTTTTATGGTCATGGATATCTGAATGTCAAATTTTAGTTTATTGTCTATTTCCACTCCTAGTAATTTGGTGTGTTCAGTTGGGTATATAGTGGTGTTGTCTTTTGCTGTGATGTTAAATTGAGAGTTGTTTTGAGTATGTTTGGTGGGTTGGAAGATGAGTAGTTTAGTTTTGTTTGGGTTGAGTATTAATTGGGCATCGGATAACCATGTTTCAACAGAGGAAAAGGCTTCCTGTGTGACTTTTTGCAGTTTGGGTAGGGACTGGGCTGAGCAGATGATGGTTGAGTCATCTCCGTATTGGATGAGTGTGCCATGTTTGGTGGCAGAGGCTAGATTATTGGTGTAAACAGAGAAAAGTAGGGGTCCAAGGATGGATCCTTGGGGAACCCCTATGGAGACAGGTAGTTGGGGAAGTCACTCAGTAACTCAGATATCAACTAACTCAATATAATCAACTAACTGTAGCATTCAAGGTTATTAACCATCCAGAAAAAATACCCTCCCTTAAAAACATTCTCCAGCCCTACAAAAACGCCAGGTCACTTCGTTCCACTACAAAACTTTTGGTTCAATCTGTTAAAGCTAACAACCTATCTGGAGAATCTTTGTTTGCAAATTCGGTAGGCAAAACCTGGAATTCGCTCCCATCTGACCTTACTCTGAAACCCTCCCTTAATTAGTTAAAAAAAAATCTAACCCAGTATTTTAAAACTCACTGGTTATGTCCTTGCTCTGACATTGACTAAAGCCTCATCTAGTTCCATATTTCTGCAATTTTTTATTTACATTGACTAACCTCTTACACTAAAAGGTTTGAAAAGAGAAACTTAACATCTTTGCAGATACTCTGTATATAAGCTGCACCTATCGGTTTGATAAGAGAAATTGTAACATATTTGTATATATTTAAAACACAGACAACAAAACTAAGTAAGAAAATGTCAGTATATGACTAGAACCACGGAAAAAAGCCAGATATCAAATGTGTTTACGCGTTTCGTTCACTTTTAATTATCATGAACTTCTTCAGAATAACCATAACAACTTCTAATAACATTTAAATACTGTTCCAAAAGACCATGTGATTTAAAATAACCAATATTAGTGTTCAAAAAGTTAATACAAAAAACTCTCTATAAAAAGACTTGCCCTGTCTTTGAATAAAAAGTGAAAAAAGTTAAATAAACCTTTTCCTTAAAGAATACATACTTAATAACATTCAATTTTCAAATCTACAATCTTTGTGCTTGTAAAAAGCACTTGATGTTTATAACATCATTTAACCCAGGAAGCTGGTCTGCATTAAGCAAAATTTGCCATAAGGCTTCTTTGCATTCTAAATGGACCTTAAAATTTCCAGAAAACAAGTCATCATTAATTCTTTCAAGTACTGAAAATCTAAACTTTTTGAAATCTACACAAGAAACTGCATGTCTTGCAAGTGCATTTGACATGTCTTTTTTTCTAATTGCTAAAATGTGTTCATAAATACGTCTTTTTAAAGTCCTAAAGGTTTTTCCAATGTAAAAATGTTCACATGAATCACATAAAGCAATGTAGACCACATTTTGAGTTTTACAAGTGTAATGCCCTTTACTGTGAATGACTTTTTTTAGATGCTTCAAAAAGACTGTGTTACTCCCTGATATAAACCTACATTGTTTACAACAATTACAGGGGAATGTGCCATAATTAGAAACTTCAATACTTGTTTGCTTACAGCTTTCTACCATACTCTTTATGTTAATAGTTTTTTTGTAGGTGAACACTGGAAACTTACCAATGATTGAACTCAAATCATTGTTACCCGGTACAACTTTCCAGTTAGAAATTATTTTCCCAATCATGACCATCTCATTTGAAATGGGAATTGGAAAAGCTAATCTATAGGCGCTACCAGTCTTAACTTCAATGTTGTCAATGGCCATTCCTACTTTTGCAAGTAACCAGTTTATTTATTTATTTATTTTTTAATTATTTATGTTATACTTTGCATTTTGGGCCATTAGTGTGCTTTGTTTGCTTGCTGGTAGAGTAAAATATATTCTGTAATATGTCACTGCCTGATGAAGGTATGTTGTAGACAGCTGTACAAATTGCAAATTTGTAATATTGCTGATGAAAGCAGTGCTGCAGAACTGTTGAAGCACAAAGTAAGGAACACTAGTGCCATGGATAAAAAGAACATCAACTGGAAATATTTTTTTTTACCTGTGAAAGATGAGAAGATACTGCCTCATAGGCAAATACAAAATGCAAAGATAGTATTGGAAGTGAGAAAAGTCTGCAAAATAAATATAAGGAAGCATGACTTGCTGATCTACAATTAATTAATTTGAAGAGCATATTGCTATAGTATGATAACGCTTCCCAAAAGTGAAATTAGATAATTATTAATTTTGTGGACTATGACTTAACATATTCCTGGGACATATACCACAAGAATGTTAAACTAGGACTGGGCATTGAAAAGAAAAACACTTGCTTTGTTTAGTGAAATATTCCCTTATGTCAGCCTACAGGGCAATGAGTTTACATAGGCGTTTACATAAGCATTACTGTTTAGCAGTTTTTAAACATCAGTACCCTTCTAGTAATGTGAACATTGAAACAAAATGGGGCAACTTCAAAGACAGTTATTTACTGTTTGTAGATTTCTCATCTCATCTTTGCACTAAAGCAGTAGGAACTACATATTAATGTTTTTGTTTATTTTATTTATAGACTTTGTTGACTGTGTTTGTCTCATTGGCTAATAACCTCTATTCAGGGGAGACCCAAAGTGGTAATTATACTACTAGAAGGAATTTGGCCAGGGCACTGCGAAACTTAATGTACTCTTTGTGATCTGTGCAATGGAATCTTATACATCAACCTGAGCTACCACCAACCTAAGGAAATGGGACCAGGGTTTCACATCTCATCCAAAGGATGGTATTCTCAGGAGTGCAACCCCATGATGCACTGTGAGTCACCAGTTTTAAAACAAATCCAATCATCTGGATTGGGAAAATAACTCATAGCCTTCAAATCTTTTAGCACCAAAGGTGAGTAGGCTTTCTGCTGGGCCAAACACACTAATGTTTGCATTATTAGAAAATGTAGATTTCTACAACTAAGCAATAACTCAAGTTTATTAGGTGTTCATAATTCCTTTATGGTTCTTCTTAGCTAATGCATAGAGTCTCAAGATGAATCTAGATGACCTTGTACTCTTTATGACTGGCCATAGGTTTACAGCTTCAGTTCACACGCTTATGACCTGCTCTTCAATAAGTTTGATTGCTTTTCCCTAGGCTGATATTTTCTATTTTGCATACATACATCTATATTTGTCACTGTCTTACAAAGACATGGTATACGCCACGTTTTTGTATTGCTAGTATTTTTAGTTTTATTTTCCACAGTATAATGTTAACCCTCCAAGTAGTATGTTCCTTGTATAGACTTGAAACAGAGCTAATTAAACCATGCAGAGTTCACCTCTAAGAAAAAGAATACAGCAACATTTTCTGAAGCTGTTCAGAATAGTTGAAGTTTTCTAACCTTAGGGCCATGCCTAACAAGTGTATGTTGTTTCCAGCTGTGGATATGGTGATCTATAAATTTTTAAGCTGCTTTAGGTGCTTTTAAGAAGACTACAAAATGCACTATATTCAATACTGGGTAACATCAGTGATCTATAAAGTGGTGCAGTGACTCCCCCTGAAAGCCTACAATGTCCTATAAAATTAGATTGGTTAAAGAATGTGCTATTCTCACCTTAGTAGATATTTAATAGTCAAAGTTTAAAATGTCTTGGTTCTGTAGCATAGAGAGTTAGAGCCTTAACTGCAACTTACAAAATCCAAGCTTCAGTTAATGGCATGAGCAGTGGAGGGGCTGACATGGATTGTAGGGAATGTGGCATTTACCTCACCAGTATGGGAGGGTAGTAGGCAAGGTGGGGTTTAAGTGGGTGGTCATCAGATGCAGTGAGGAATCTTATGGCATGCTGAACCCTTCTCAGTTAGGTCCTCCACTGACTCGCACATCTAAAGAAAAATCTATCTTCATTAGATGTCCATAAGGTGTTCCACCTCTGACTTTCACCCCTGAATGAAGGAGCAGTGATCTCACAAAAGCAAATCCCCTTAGGCAAGTTTCCATAGAGATGGACTGAGACGTCTGTCAAAGACTTTTTGTAGCATTTCACTGACCCCTCCACATAAAGGAAACAATTGAGTATATGGGGATTAAGAGCAGGGAGAAATATAGGGCAAGAATGTTTTAAGTATTTAATTACTACTGTCGCTAGAGCTTGAATGCTTTTTTATGAATTGATCATAGTTGTGGCTTTTTTGCTGAGCTTCTTGATGTTGTGGGTGCTGTGTTTACTGTCATTAAAGATGAGGTTGTTATAATTGCACCAGACTTTTTTTTTGTTTTAGATATTCTTAAACTTTTGACAGAGTAATTATGTTACTCATTTTCCAGTCATTGTTTATCTGATTATCTAATGCCAATTTCTATGAGTTATATCTGAGAAGAAAAGTCTAATAAGAAGTCCCCGTCCTGATCAGAGACCTATAGCACATGTGGGTAACCCTTTCTGGGATAGAAAAGTAACCCCACCATGATTCTCTTTTGCTGTGTTCTGTTGTTGAACCATTGTTTTCTCATTCAATTGTTTTTAGAATGGCATTTACTTCCACAAATTTGCCACGTATTCTCATGAATGAAATAGTCAGGAAAGCCTTAGCAAGGTCACGCTAAGAAGCATGAGCACATAACACCTCGCAAGTGCTGCTGTTAACTTTTCAAAGAATGCAAAAAAACTCAAAAGGCAAGATCTCCTTTTAGTAAACCCTGACTGCTCCATATCTGACAGGAGTAGGTCCCCTGTGTTATTTTGGGTCTATATTACATGATCAAATGGTCAAATAGTTGAAAATGTAATAGTCGACCCATAATAATCGATCCGCCACAATGTCGAATGGAAAATAAAAAAAAGAAAAACCATCCAAATAAACCATTTAAATGCTCTATGCAGGGGGACAAGCCCCCCTGCACCCCCAAACCCCCCACTACTTAAATATACTAACTCTGAGATCGCATTACAGTGCAGACAATAGAAAACTTCCATTTCCACACTGTACGAAAATCTCCATTGAACGTTCAACATTGTGGCAGTTCGATTATTACAGGTCGACTATTACATGTTCAACTATTTACCCATTCGATCACATAATATAATATAGACCCATTATTTCAGGTAGAATCTGTTATGAGCCTCTTCATGATTTTATGTAGCATATTGATATGACTGTTGAGTCCAAAATTATTTTGATATAATATGACCAACTCATACTTGTGAAGTGATACCGCTGCAGTCAGCTTCAACAGATCTAGAGAGCATGTTCACATCCCAACATTTTATTTTAACATGATTGTATTTAAGCTTGTCTTAATTCTATCCAGGAAACCACCAGAAATGTTTTCTAATCTCACGGGATTTGACTATTTAATTTTACTTGAGTTACCATGACAGTAGTTATGTGAGTAATGTCTCTCCTAGTCTTTATTGCACTCCAACTTATATCTTTGCTTGTGTTGAAGATTGCATACACGTTTAAGTGCATTTGCTGTGTCCTGTGACTGTATCATCACTTTATTGTTTTTACTGATGACATACTGCATTGACATTTTTCCACATTCAGTTTTCTGATGTAATTAAAATTCCTTATTATTCCTCTTATTTTTTTTAGAACATGCAGTGTTTATAGTTAGAATAGAAATGTTTGATAAGAAAAGTAGTTTCTGTGCTATGTTTAAGCAACACTTGTTTTTAGTACCTCTGTTTTATACATATATATATATATATATATATATATATATATATATATATTACACACATATATATATATATATATATATATATATACACACACACACACACACACACATATGTATATATATATATATATATATATATATATATATATATATATATATATATATATATATATATATATATATATATCTTTTGTTGATCTTGTGGTTTCAACAAAAGTGCATTTTTGAATTTAGCTATATGTTTGTGTCAAGACAATGGGCTGAATTCATGAGGGTACAATGACATGTAAGAAGAGGTGTACATGTTGCAGTACCTTTCTGGATTTCAAAAATCATTCTTACACAGTGCTGCACTGTCCTCTAAGATGATGCTCTACATCACCATGAAGGGCTGGCAATGCAGCCATGCTGAATGCTAATGAGGCATTTGGAGGGGGGGTATGCTAATTAGTCATGTGCTTTCTCCTTGGAAACACTACCAGCAGGGCATGTACATGGCTGGGCAAATCAGGAAATCAATACCACATTGAAATCACCGCCATCACTACCACATTGCAGTATTGAACATCAAAAGGCTATATTTATTAAATGAGCGCAAACATGGTGGGCGGGACTACTAGACACCAGGCTTTCCTTTAAAGTGTCATAATGGCACCAATAGCAAAACAGAGATCAGTGAGTGGGTGGGTGAGCGATGCACTAGACACCTGAGCTTACATTAAGAACTGTTAGGACACCGGTAGTAGTATGAGCACTGGGTGGTGCTGGGAAATAACGTACAACAGGAAGTACTTTAAGTGTTGCCATGGCACTGACATCACTATTGGGATCTTGGAGGTGAAGAGATGCACTAGACACCAAGAATTAATGTTTAATATTCCCTAAAGCACAAATATAACAGGGATTGGGTGGCCAAGAACCACTTAACAACAGGGATTCTATGAAGTGTTCCAACAGCACAGACTTCATAACAGGTATTGTGCATGTATTAGACACCAGGGATGAGTCTGTAAAGTGGCATATCACTTATATATATCCAATCCTCATATAGCACCATCTGCTATATGAGGATTGGAGGATGGGGCAATACACTAGACCACCAAGGCCTAATAGATACATGCTGTGATGACACAAACTATTACAGGTGTGAGGGTATCCACAGGAGGGCAGTTAGGGTAGGGACAGGTGCAAGAATTGTGTTCTGTGCATGTGTGTTTCTGTAGTTGTGTGTCTTACAAAGTGATGGCGGTGGTTGTGGTTGATAATCTACATACTGTATAAGTATATGAGATTCAAGAAACATGCAAATTAGCCAGTAATAAGGTCTTACCTCATTATGACTAATATGTTTATTAAGTGCAAAAGGGCACATAGTGGGAAAAGGGTCAGAGCATTCAAATAAAGAAAGAACCTCCAGAAGGATACTGCTGTCGTATGAAAAGTCTTTATTAAAACAAAGTTAAAATCCAAAAAACAGATAAAAAGATGTTAGCGCTTTCGGGTGTTACCCTTCATCAGACAAATTGTAATTATCCTAGGACTACATTTAAAACAAATCTAAACCAATCAAAATCAATAAAAAACCCGCCTATTTCTAAGGGCGGGTTTCATAGGTACAACATCATTTAAGCCCGGCCATTTATGAGCCATAAGTTCAATAATCCACCTAGACTCAGCAAGTTCAACATCTTTTTATCTGTTTTTTGGATTTTAACTTTGTTTTAATAAAGACTTTTCATACGACAGCAGTATCCTTCTGGAGGTTATTTCTTTATTTGAATGCTCTGACTGTTTTCCTCTTGGTTGGATCTTGTCAGCACCAAGCATTTTGGACTTTTATAGTGGGAAAAGAACATTTTTAACATGAGCCTTAGGAACTTTAATGAATTCCCAAGAATGTGTGTCCATAAATGCAAAACTTAATTATATCATAAAGCTCAATGACAATATGCTTAACAGATCTGTTATGGTAATTACAGATAGCATTCCTGTCATTTTTCATAAGTAGGTCTTTTACAGCATCATAGTTACCACTGATAAAGTATATGAAGGAAAATGTATTTATAACTAGCTTTGATTTTACTCATATTCTAAATATAATGGCATCATGATCTGTGTTAATTAGACAGGGTGTACACATGGACAGACAACAGAAATATTCCGGATTTGTCAGTATAATATCTGTGATGTTATCATATCTAGCTGCATTTAGTAGAATTTGCAGTGGATTGTTTTGAAAGCCTGTTATAATTTTGGCATTTTTTGGCTTGATCAACATACTAGTAAAGGAGTTCTAAATGGATGACATTTCAGCTTGTTGAATTAAACTCTCAAATGTTCAATCTGATGATAAGGTTTCTGAAAATCATTTCTAGTGCAGTTATTTTTAGCATGTCAGCTGTAATGAAATGAGTGTGGGCTTTTCCTCTTTGACCATAGAGCTAGTGCTTTTAAGCAAGAGGATGTGGAGGTGAAACTTGTCAAAAGAGGAGTGCAAGCGGGACTTACTCTGTACAGAAATATTCTTTTTAAGTTATTTATCTGTTTGAAGTGTCATCCAATTGAGATTCAGAGTTACATAGCAAAAGCATGTGGAATCATATTGTTGATCCAGTCAGTGGTTGAGTGGTTAAAATATTCTCAAAGGATTCTATATTTTGTTGGTTTTATCTTATAGTATTCATTCAGTAAATCCTTACACTCTGTAGGAGAACGTAGATTATATATAATATATTTCTATAATTGTATATTCAACACCACTTATATGCATGATAATATTTTTATCCTTTGGTTTGGATGTTATTTTGGATATTTTGCAGACATCCTAATGCTTATGGACATCAGGCCTGGCTTTAAGCTCTGCGTTTCTAATGCCAAACAATCCACTTGTGCTGTACTGACGAGATCGGAAAAAGGACAAAATATGGCATGTATACGCTAGTGAGGTTTTCTTTATTGACCTGAATGAACCTATAACAAACCCAATCGCCCTGCTGGCCAGCTCCTTCTCTCCTACTCTCTTGGCAGGAAATGGAACTCTCTCCCTTCTTCTCTTAGAACAACATCTAACACTGAAGCCTTCAAAATCCAACTTTTCTCTTACTTATCCTCTAAACATAAGTGCACCTGCTTACATCCTACATAAATCTACATAAATTCCCCTTGAACCCTCTACATCCTTTCTCTTTACTCTACCCTAATACTATCTTCTTTTCTTCTCTTTTTCTCTCTCGATCACTGCTTGATCAAACTATATTCTACTCTCAGTTTATGTACTTTCTCTCTCTCTACTCCTCATATGTAAATATTGTAAATAGCATGTAACCTTACACTCTTTTCATACAGCCAAACCTGCTACTTGAAGGAAACTACTAAATCTATTGTATCTACCTTCCTGAATGATGTTTTTTGAAGTATACTGTGTGTATTTGCTTTTTTACTAACTGTATTCAATGTAATGTTATTCCAAATGTATATATTTTATTACTATCTTTTACATTATGTAACTTAGATTGTATTTGCTTTGCTTTTGGAGCTTTTCTCCCCGGGCCTCCACTGAAAATGGGTACGTTCTGGCCCAGTGGACTTCCCCGGTAATCAAACTGGAAATAAATAAATAAATAAATAAATAATAAAGACTTACAAAGTAAAAGGTAAAAAGTTGCAGGCATTCAGAAGCCATGTAACTAGCAGTCTGTTCCTTAAGGAGTCATTTGTATATAGCCCATGGGCCTCCATTACACAAGGTTTAAGGTGTTTATACAGTGAAGATTCTAGCTCGGATGGGTCTTTCTAGTAGTTTTTTTTTACCCTGGGATTCATGAAGCTTGCGCCAGGTGCTGGAGTAGCATCGTTGATCTAATGCCAAATATGGCTAACCGAGCGATTCAGGTACGAGCTGTTTCCACGTGCACTACCAGCGTACGCCAGAGCTGCGCAGCTCCTGGCGCATGTATGCTAATTACTCCATGCGCAGCAGTGTAGCATGCAAATGAAGGTATATAGCAATTCATGAAGTGGTGCAGGCGTAACGTAAGCATGAAGAAATGTAAACCAAAAAAACGGTTTACATTTTTTCAAACATAAAATCGGATCCATGAAAGCGGACCAAACTTACGTATTATAATGTTAATATATGCCAATGGCTAAATATATAGCTAATGGCATAAAAAATGCACAATGCATAAAAAATAACCTTTAATGTCATGGCTACACTAACACAAAGTAAAACCACAGTGCATCGGTGCGCAAATGGGATCACAATAAAAATATATTTAGATGTCATAAAACTGCAATGTAACACAATTCATGAATTCCCCATAATAGTCAATGGCATGCATGCTACACAACAACCATGGCGCAAGGGTTGCTAAAGGTCTATGACAGTGTTCTGCGTGGTAACTAGGAATTAGTAGTCAATGCCATGCAAATGAGTCAAGTAATACTGAATCGCAAACTCCCCACCAGCGTAAGGCTGTACCACACGGCGTAGTGGTACAACACCGAGTTGTGGCCTGGAGGTAAACATGACATCACGAGAGGGGTGCGCCACCGTAGCTGTAAACATATTGGAGCATCGCTAATCTGGGTTGCCTGTTGCTAAGCAAAGCCGCAGGATAGGGGTGTGGAAGTAGCCATAGCTTTGCTTAGCTGAGAGCACACAAGGTAACCGAAAGTGCATGTGAACATGGATGAAAAGGCACTCGAAACCCAGTAAACAGCTGTGCGCGTTGTGCACCACAGCTGAAACAGGAAGGATACGGGAAGACAATAAGGAAATATTGCAGCATGGTAATTGGAGTACAAATGAGTAATTAACACCTAGGAACTCACAGTGGGCCATTGACAACAGCTAACAAGGCTGCTAGCAACTACCTGCAGAACAGGAAAGGGGAGGTGCCGTACTGCAAAGAAAAGAGAACTGTCACAGCAGAACAAAGCAAACTTGCAGTAGATCAGCTACATAACACATTTCGCAACACAATCCTGGGTTGTGAAAGTACAAAACAAGAAATCAGGCAGATGGATGTATGCCTGATAATGGGAGGGGAATCGGGTTGAAAAGTGAAGTAAAAGACAACAGATGAATCACGGCAGCCAAGGGTAAGTCAATACCAAAGGCCCAACAATAACAGTACCTGCTGTAAAACCCATAATAAAGGTACCCTGCAGCTGGAATAGCACTTACACACACAATTACACCAGCATCATCCATTGCACAATAGTGTAAGGTGTGAAAGCCCCACACACACACACACACACACTTGTGTATTCCCAGACACTCTGCACCATATGTGTATACAGACGGGGAAATTTTAATATGTACATGTTAGGGGCTGCCATAGCTTTGATTCACCAGCATGTGTTGGAGACTGATGGTGGTGTGGAGGATGATGCTGACAACCATCTCTGGCACCAGAGGAGGAGAAGATTGTTCAGACCCAGGGTAACCTACCAGGGGCTACATGATCTTGAGATAGTAGAGCGTTACAGGGTGGACAGGGACACCATACAGCAACTTGTGGAGCTGTGCCGGTCACGCCTCAGAGCCAGAAGTAACAGAGGGGAACCCATCCCAGTGGACACGAAGGTATGTGTAAGCTTGAGAATACTAGCCACAGGTACCTTCCAAAGGCCAACTGGGGACATCATGGGGATCTCACAGTCATCAGCATCCAGGGTACTCCTCCAGTTCCTGGATGCCATGTTACCACATGCCAATGAGCACATATACTTCCCCCGAACGCAGGAGGAGTTGGCCAGCAATATGCGTCTCTTCCACCATGTGGCAGACTACCCGGAGGTACTGGGTGCAATAGACTGCACTCACATATACATCAAGACACCACCCGGTGAGCAGGTTAGGCACTACATAAACCACAAGGGATACCCCTCCATCAACTGCCAGGTCATGTGCAATGCCCAGGGCATTATCATGGATGTGTGTGCTGGCAGCCCTGGAAGCTATCACAACTCCCACATCTGGCATGCCTCACAGCTGAGTTAGGTATTTGCCAGGGGGGACATCCCATATGGCCACCTGGTGGGGGATGCTGGTTATGCACTGGAACTGTGGATGACGACTCCCATCAGAAATGCACACACAGCCACGTAATAATGCCATAATGAGGCACATGATGAAACCAGAATTATCATACAGCACGTGTTTGGAATGCCAAAATCACAGTTCCGTTGCTTGGACATATCTGGTGGAGCCTTGCAGTACTCTCCAGGCACATGTGCCCACATCTTCATAGTATGTGCCATGCTACACAATATAATCCTGTGGAAACAGCTGCAGCAGGGACAGAATGGTGAAGGCCCTCACAGCCCACCACCATTGCCAAGGGCCCCACAGGCACAGAGGGACTCAGACCACGAACAGATGGAGGCGTGCCCAGTATGCTCATGCCTTGTCAAAGAGGGAACATATAGCACACACACTGACAGTGTAGGCACTTATGGACTGACACCCTTCTCCACCTGCACACACAGCAAACATGGATGGCACACACACAAGCCCACCTGTAAATTGTCATGTATAGGTGGTCTACTGTGTGCATCCTACATAGGTAGCCCTCAACTATTGTACACACAACTGCCATTGGCACAATGTAAGTCAATACCTGAACAGTAAATTAAGCTATCAGCATGTGTCCATACTGTATGTATAGGTTCATAGATACATAGGCAGGTACATGCCTAACTGCCTGAGGCCACTCATAAGCATAGCCAAAAAGTGTCTGTTGTCACCACCCCATTGATTAACTAACTGTCCCTCTGTGGAGCAGAGCCAGTTGCGGGATCCCTGGGGTGTATCCACTGTTCCCCACCCACCCTGCAAGGATTCCCTGGAGTGTTAGTGAGGGGTTTTGTATAATGTAATCCGGGATGTAGTTCCAAATAATGGGGAGTATCCGTGACAGGAATCTTCTCAGATGATTTACATGTTACATAGTATACCTTAACCACAGCTTGCATATATAGTAGTATTCCACAGAATAATAAACATTTGGAACACACAATGTTGTGCATGTGTGCGCACGCGTGTGGGTGTGTGTATGTGTGCGTGTGTGTGTACATGAGTGCGTGCTTGCCTGTGTGTGTGCGCACGCATGCATATGTGTGTGTGTGTGTGTGTGTGTGTGTGTGTGTGTGTGTGTGTGTGTGTGTGTGTGTGTGTGTGTGTGTGTGCTATTCTGTATGTATGTGTTTGTATTCTATGGAGTGAGGAAATGGGAAATTGAGCATTGCAGTTTGCAGGTGGACTTCTAAATCAGGAAATATAATGAATAGGAAAAATCTGATGATACAAATACAAGGAGAGAAAATAAACAACATCCTCAGGCATGTTTGAATGGATACCACTTAATTACTTATTATTTTTTCTTGTTGCAAGAGTTACAGACATAAAATTGTGGGGAAAAATGGAATCACAGAAACTACCACACACAGGTTGCAATGATTTATAAAGTTAGAGCTGCCACTGCAAATAGTTACTCCTCTGTAGGCACTTCTAGATATAAACTTTCACTTCCATTCCATCACTGTTCACCATACTGAGACAGCTACATACACTGATCCTTCAGATTTTTCACTTTCCCGGGCAATATTACCATCTCTAGTAACTCACTTCAGCCTTTCTGCAGCATTTTAGTAAAAACATATGATGCATTTTCTGAATGGCCTACTACATGCATACACACATACAAACACACGTGCACACACACACACACACACACACACACACACACACACACACACACACACAGAACAACAGAAATACTATGCTATTAACCATCCAAACATATTAACCCATGTCATTTTATTTAGTACAAGCTGTAGTATCCCTTTTGATCCAATATACAATTCAAGAGGACCATGTTACAGTCAAGAAGTCAGCATTTGTGGTGCAAATAAAAAATAACAGGGCAAAAAGTAATAGAAATTCCGCAGGTAGAAGATCAAAACAAAGAGGAAAGTAAAAGAAGTGTGGGTTGTCTGACTAAATAAGATCACACTCAAGTGAAATGCAACATCCCAAACTATCTGAACTGATAGACTAGAAAGCTTTTAAAAGAAATGGCACTTGTAAGAGGCTTAAAACAGACTGACACTTACAAATGTTTATCTTGGGCTTCTGGAAAAGATAAAGGAACACTGAATTAATAATCCATTACCTGCAACATCTTGGTAGTAACAGTTGTGTATGGAAAATAGTTTGTATAATGCAAATACAATTGCATAAAATATCCTTACCATTTCATCTATGAATCTGGTTGTTCATTGGCTCCAGTGGCAAATACTTCCATTTCATAAGCAAATGATTCCAATATTTTATGGGGATACATCAAAAAATGAAATGGGTGGAAAAATTGAGTGAGAATAATGATTTAATTTTAAAGTGGAATTTAAGCAGAGTTGCTATCCATAAATGTATTGGAAAGAATTGCCAGCCACAGTAAAAGCAAAAATCTACCCCGATTTGTATGGTCAAATTTTTTTTTTTCGTTCAGTTGTTTGGGCAACACAATAGGTTTTAAGGTATTGATTTCTCCATTCACATGCAACTATATTAAGCAGACTGCACAGTAAAGCATAATGTATGTGTACAATGGTTTTAGTATCAAATACTGCAGGAAGTATGTCTATATATATATATATATATATATATATATATATATATATATATATATATATATATATATATATATATATATATATATATATATATATAGAGAGAGAGAGAGAGAGAGAGAGAAATAGAGAGATTATATATACAGAGAGAGAGAGGGAGAGAGACGTACGTGTGTGTGTGTGGGTGTGCATGTGTGTGCATTTATTACATAGAAGGTCTGCATGAAACCACCTATAATGACTTAATTTTATTCCAGTTTACCAAGCCACTCCCTCAAATAATTCACCAGATAAATTCTTATTTCATCCTTAGAAGTGCATTTCTGAAAATAAAGCATTGTATACATGGTGATTAAAAGGCTATTTTATGTGCCATTAATTTTCATTACTTGCTGGAGAAACCCTTTGAAAATGTTAGCTGATTTATTTGAGCTTGCAGCTTCAGTTAAAGTAAAAAAGTGGCAGATATACCTTTTAGACATTACATTTACCTTTTAACTAAGAGAATAAAAGCACTGATAGAAACTCTTTCAAGAATTTATGGCACAGACATGACATCAGACAGCTGGTTGCAGAGGAAATAGAGCAGGTTAAGGTCAGATGGTGGTACTACACTCACAGCCAGTAGCCCTTCATTCTACCAACTTAAGTTGACATCTCATGTCTGCTCCACATGTGTACCACAATCTGACTGATGGTTATATTTCTTCAGAGTAGTGTTGCATGAATAGCCCATTATTAACCTTGGGGAAAAACATACTAACTTTTTGTCCTGGTCCCCTTCAATAAACACATACCACCGAATGACATTTGACGATCTTTATTAAACTTCCATAAACATGATTGTTAATCAATAGTTGTTAACTTCAACCAAAACATGACACAGGTGGAAATAACATCCATGGAAAGGAAACATAAGGGCAGTGTAACCACTCACCCTTGGAAAAAGCAGCATACCCATTTGCTCACTTATCCTCACACCTACAAGGCAGCGTTACACCGCTCACTTTCATTTATTGAATTACACCTCTAACCAAATAAGCAGCTCTGCTTGCTTATTTACTTATCAAGCAGCGCAACCACTCACTTTCCTTCCCAACTTATTGAATTGAACATCCAACACCAGAGGGAGAACAGATGAGGGTAAGCCTGCCACTCTGCTCTGCCCACCAGCTTGATCAGGCTGTTCCTCCTCTTATCGACCAAACCCACAACCTAAACACCATTAAAGACAAACATCATTCGGTGTACCCAATCTTGCCTAACCAAAATGTGTGCAAGTCGACACCTCTCAAATCCTAATCACATAGTTAACAAAATTATTCAGTTACCTAAACAACTAAAAGCAAACCACTGATCCAGCTCTAGTGCTAAAGTAACAACCATAAACTCATGACCTAGCATACCCATACTGTTACCCAACTACCAAACCATAACAAATTTCATAAAGACTCTCAGGTCATTACCAGACAACTAGACAACCAAACACTTAGCCCAATGCCACTTGAAAGCATGCCGAGGCCATTGCGTAACCTCATGTCAGATTGCAGCTCCATTCCGTCCAATGAATATAATAACCACATGAAATGTCTTTTCAAATTTCATTTAATAGCAATCTTGCCATCACACCAACGACCCATTATAGGTTGATAGGTGTGTACTAGGCTAATGCCCTGGAGCCTTTATATGCCTGGCCCATAGGATTACCCTGCCATCGTGCCATCCAACCTTAGTTCCCAGTGCCTCTGTCGAGTAAAGCCGCTGGAGTGATCCCAGGGGTGAATTTTCTATTTTCCATCCACTCATCAAGATTCCTCTTGAAGAGGGCCAGTGAGGTGCTCTGTTTGACATGTATGGGAAGTCTATTCCATAGCATGCGCAGTCTCATGGTTATGAACCTGTCCCTCCAGCATGTTCCTTGATTGTGGTAATGAGGTTGAGGTCTCTAGACCGTATGGTGCAGAGGGTTTGGGATTTCTTTAGATGTAGCATTTCTAACAGAGCTGGGTCAGACATGGCTTTGTAAGTCAAGCAGAGATTGCCTCTAAGCAGGCGAGATGAGACAGAGAATAGTTGGGGTTTTTTGAGTCTATCCATGTAGGACAAGTGTTTATGGCCTAGGATCCTCTTTGTGAGGTACTTTTGCGGCCTCTCCAGTTGTTGTAGGTGTCTAGTAAAGTACATGCCAAATGGGGCGTTGTACTCAATGACTGGCCTAATGAAGGAAGAGTAGAGGGAGACAATGACCTCTTTCTTCCTGGATGCAAAACCACTAGTAATGAGATGTGCCACATAGAAGGACTTTCTGACTATAGTGGCAATGTGGTGGTCAAAAAAGAGGTTGCTTTCAGCCTGTGTTCCCAGATCTCTTATAATGCCATCTGTGTTCAGTGGGCTACCATTGCTGTGGTAATTCATGGGAACTGGGTTTTTCCCAAAGGGGATGATGATGCATTTTTTGGTATTGAGCTTAAGGCCATGGTTCTGACAACAGTCGCTGGTCTCAGTGAGCCTATTCTGTAGGATGTCAGCATCACTTGGGGAGTAAATAATGGCTCCCAACTTGCAATCATCTGTGAACTTTATCAACCAGAGTCCCTTTGTGCTGGCCTGGACTTCTAAGAAGTAGATACCAAACAGGAGAAGACCCAGGACTGACCCCTGTTGGACTCCACTCATGACTAGTTGGCAGTCTGACTTGGAGTCAGCTACTTTCACACTGTGGGTTCTATCTATGAGCCAGTTTACAACCAACCTACTGATATAGGGGTTGATGCTTAGCTTAGTGAGTTTTTCTATGATTCCTGAGTGGGGAATAGTATCAAAGGCCTTGGCCAGATCAAGGCAGGCTGTATGAACCACCTTGCCTTCATCCACAGCTCTGGTGACTGACTCAAAGAAGTCGACAAAGTTGAGCAGGCATGTTCTACCCTTCACAAAACCAAACTGTGTGGGATCCAGAGTTTGGAGATTCCCTATATCCTTGTTTATTGGGTCCATGATGATGCGTTCCATAGCTTTGCATATCAGACTTGTCAGGCTAATGGGGCGATAGTTACCAGGGTCTGTAGTCACTCCTTTGTAAAGAGGGATGACTGTAGCAGTGCGCCATTTGGTAGGGACAAAACCTGAGGTGAGGCTGTAATTGAACAGGGCACACAGATGAGGTGGCAGTTCACTCTGTAGTTCATGTAGAACACAGCCAGGGATATTGTCAGGTCCCATAGAATCTGTATTCTTGGCCTTGGACAGTGCTGCTTAACCTGTGCAGCAGTAATACTGGGTGCCTGGCAATCTACTGGTATTATGATTGGTCCTTTGGGGGGGGGGTAAAGTTGGCACTCAATCTGTCAGCCAGTATATTGGCAATATCTGTTGGCTTGGTATAGGAGGTACCATTGTGCAGTAGCTCAGAGCAAATCTGGGTATTGCCATGGAGATTTTTTACATAACTATAGAAGGCCTTGTAGTTGTCTTTACCATCTGCTGCAATTCTGTTTTCAAAGCTAGCTTTAGAGGATTTGAAGAGGGATCTCATCTTTTTATAAACAATAACACAGTATGACTAAGCTAGCAACACTATTCCATATGCTTTACTTCTAAAAGCTACCCCAGCATCCTGCCATAAGCATCTAATTCTTCTAACCTCACCTAACATTCCTCAGCTGACCGCATAAACAAACCATACCACTGTAATCTTGACCAAGTGAAAATGGACCCTATTCCCCTTAACTTCTCCTGCTAATATCATGCCTGCTAAATTAAAACCAGCTTGACCCTACTGTATGTCTTCCTTATAAATGGTGCCCCAAACTCCTGCAATGCAAATTTAACCAAACTGGCAAAGCCCTACCATAAATCTGCCATGTAAAAAGGTGCCCTGAATTCCTAAAACAAACCTTTAATCCTGAAACAACCTGACACAATGTCTAACAGGAATACACAACCTATACCACTGTTACATTAATCAGATGAAATAAATACTGATCCCCAGCAACTCACACTAAACACCTACTCTGCATTAAAATGAAAGTTCAAATATTTAACACCCCACAGTCATCCTACCATCTTGCCATCCAACAAACCGCAAATCAACCCCCCCTAATGATGCTCCCTAACCGAACACCTCCTGCCACATTTGTAACAAATGCTAATCCCCATGAGCAAACCTATCTGAAAACCATCTCAAATTACCAAAAGATAAAGAAGCCCCCACCTGGTAATCCTCACCAAAAGACCCAAGTCAACTGGCTGACAAGAAACTTCAGGTTTGGCTTCCCCCCTGAAGGTTTTCTTTCCATGTGTTATCTTAAAGCAATGCCACAACTTATTGACCCCCACCCAACCACACAAAGCTCTGTCAAACCTTTCCCCTAGCTTTAAAGGAGTCAGATCCTGTACATCTTCTGATTGCCTGCCCCCGATGCGAAATCCAATAAAGCACTGTGCTAATCTCTTAAAATAGCACAAGCACTGAGCAACCTATCTGTATTGCCATTCCCCAGGAAAACACAAACCTAAACCATGCCCCATCATATGATTCAACATCACCTTATCATGATTCCACAACACCCTACTCCACTCCACCTATGAACAACTCCAACTCCCCATATAACAGACCCCCCAACCCGCTCTACCTTGCCCTTGTACCGCCTCAACCTCACTTGTCTCCAATCTACTCCAAAACTGCACCAAGTCTGATATGTCTTAATGAGCAACTAAAGTAAGATCACATGTGACCTCCTGGTACACCACTCCAGAGGGCAGCATATGTATTCAAGAAGAATCCGTCTCCTTCATGCCACCGACTGATGCCTACATGATTGCTCATCCATCTAAGACCTCATTGGACACTCCAGCTACCAGCCCCAATGTCAACTCTGCACTCACCCCACATTGAACTGCAAAAGAAAAGAAAACCATAAACTTCTGTGCACACCCAACCAAAATATTTCTTAGCATTGAGAGCTGCCAAGAGCCATCCACCATATCCCCCACCAAATCTTTTAGCTTCCAATAATGGAACATACAACAATAAATGGTGTTATGCCACCCACCACAGTGACTGGACCACTACTCTTAGATGACCTATTAAAATGTAGAATGCAAGTGAACCATACAAAGTGTATTCTACTTAACCCTGAAGGGATAAGTGAGGCAGCAACCTACCTGGGTCAGACTGCAGTTCCTGTACAAAACTTATATAGCAGTTTACAGCCAGTTTAACTTATTCCTTCCAACCATCTCAAATTTTTTTTTTTTTTTTTATACAAGCTTAGATTCATAGGTTCATAGGTAGGTACTAGGCTATCGGCCCAAGAGCCTAAGTAAGCCTAGCCAACAAAATTCCCTGGCTTACGCCACCCAAGAAAGTTATTTTCCTGTGTCCCTGTCGAGCAGAGCCACAAAAGTGATCCCCGGGGTGTATTTCCTATTTCCCATCCACTCATCAAGATTTTCTTGAAGAGTGCTAATGAGGAACTTTGCTTGACATAGATGGGTAGCTTGTTCCAGGGCATGGGAAGTCTCTGGGACAGGAATCTATCCCTCCAGCATGTCCTGTTTATTGTGGTGACAAGGTTTAGGTCTCTAGAGCATGTAGTTTGGAGGGATTGGGATTTCTTTAGGTGTAGCATGTCCAACAGCTCTGGGTTTGACATAGCTTTATATGTTAGGCAGAGATCACCTTGGAGTAGGTGATATGATATGGAGTAAAGCTGGAGTTTTTTGAGATGGTCAGTGTAGGGCATCTGTTTGAGGCCAGTAATCCTCTTTGTGAGGTACTTCTGTGTTCTTTTCAGCTGCTGCAGATGTCTTGTGAGGTACATTCCAAAAGGGGTGTTGTACTCTATAATGGGTCTAATGAGTGTCGAGTAGAGGGGAACAATGACCTATTTTTTCCTGGATGAGAACCCTTTTGTGATGAGGTGTGCCATGTTGAAAGATTTCCTGACTAATGTGGTGATGTGATTATCAAACGAGAGACTACTGTCCACCTGGGTCCCAAGGCCTCTTATTACACATTCAGCGTTAAGTAGACTGCTGCCTATGTCGTAGTTCATGGGTACAGAGTTTATACCAAAGAGGATGACAATGTACTTTTTGGCATTGAGCTTGAGGCCATGGCTCTGACACCAGGCATCTGTCTCAGTGAGGCCCTTCTGTAGGATGTCCACATCATTTGGGGACTCGACTATGGCTCCTAGTTTGCAGTCATCTGTGAACATCATTAGCCAAAGGCCTTCTGTGTTAGCCTGTACTTCAGAGAAGTAGATAACAAACAGGAGAGGTCCCAGGACTGAACCCTGTGGTACTCCACTTGTCACTGCTTTGATGTCAGATTTGGAGTCTGCAACTTTTACAGTGTGGGTTCTGTCAGTGAGCCAGTTGGTAACCCATCTTGTGACATAGGGATTTATACCTAGTTTAGTGAGTTTAGCTATAATTCCAGAATGGGGGATGGTGTTGAAAGCCTTGGTGAGGTCAAGATAGGCTGTGTGAACCACCTTACCCTCATCTATGGCTTTGGTGACTGCCTCAAAGAAGTCAATCAGGTTCAGGAGGCATGATCTGCCTTTCACAAACCTGAACTGGGTGGGGTCCAGAGATTGGAGGTTACCAATGTCTTTTTTTATGAGTTCTACGATGATACGTTCCATGGCCTTACAGACTAGGCTTGTCAGGCTAATAGGGTGATAGCTCCCGGGAGCAGTGGTGGCTTCCCTTTGTGGAGTGGGATAACTGTTGCTGTGTACCATTCAGTGTGAGCAAAGCCTGTTCTGAGGCTATGATTGAACATGGTGCTTAGGTGGGGAGCCATTTTGTTCTGAAGTTCGTGTAAAATGCAGCCTGGGATGTTGTCCAGCCCCATGGATGCTGTGTTTTTGGCTTTAGAGAGTGCAGCTTTTACCTGTGTAGTTGTGATTACAGGGACTCTGCATTCTTCCTGTATAGCTATGGGCCATTTAGAGGGTAAAGTTAGCACTGAACCTATCTGCCAGGATGTTGGCAATATTAGTTGGTTCTGTAATTTTTGTGCCATTGTGCTGTAACTCAGAGCAGATCTGGGTGTTGCCATTGAGATTCTTGATATAGCTATATAATTCTTTGTGGTTGTCTTTAGAATCAGTGGCAATTCTGTTTTCATAGCTAGCTTTGGAGGATCTTATAAGGGATCTCAGCTTCTTACTGAGGCTGACCAGGGAGGTCCTCCACGCATGACATTTTACTCTCCTTTGCAACAGTTTCTTCTTTCTGTTGTAGAGTTTGTTTATGACAAAGGACCACCAGACTGGCTTCCTTTTTTGGGGATAGCATGATCCATGCACTCATGTAAGTGCTTATAGAGTGCATTTGTGTAGGATTCAGCAGTTGTAACTGTATTGTCCATCTACATGGGTGTCATGACATTTGCCACTTCTGTCTTAAGAAGCATGAAGTTGGCTTTGGAAAATTTTTTTACCACGGTTTCCTTAATAGAGGGTGGGGGCAGGATGCAGATATCTAGGGTGATTAGCTTATGGTCGGATCTGATGAATGAGGAGTTGACTTCATGTGTGAAACACCGGTCACTCATGTTGGTAATGATTAGGTCTAGGATATTGTTTCACCTAGTGGGGGTGTGGATAAGTTGATCCAGGGCATTGGAATTTATGAATTCCAGAAAGCATTGAGCGAAGGGGTTGGTACATGAGTAGTTTTCCCAGTTAGTAGTGGGGTAGTTGAAATCGCCCATTATTAGGGTGTTTGGTTGAACCCTAATATTTTCAGTATATCAAAACAAGAGGAATGGGAATCCTGAGGCATGGTGGGGATCTGTAACAAGCTACAATTTGGATTGCAGCTTTGCCAGAGTTAGTTGCACTTGGATAACCTTGGATGCATTGTATCCTGACAAGAAATTGGTTTCATCGCTATACAGGAAGTCCTGTTGGAAGAATACCATATTAAGTTACAACAGCATGCACCCCAGGCATGTGTTTTCTGGTATCATTAAAAGTCAGTATGTTCGGTTGAGTAGATTATGCAAAGATAAGAATGTCCTAATGAATGAAGCTAATCATTTAGAGACTCTGTTTTTGAACAGGGGATATGATGCGAGTTTAGTTCGACATATTAAGAATACAACATTGAATATTGATGGTTATAATGACAATTACAGAGCACAAGGTAATAGTACACACATTATGAAAACATCATACGTCAACAATAGATTAGGATATGTAATTAAATATACCAATGACATCATGGAGTTGAAAAAAATCATTGTTAGACATTGGAATGTTTTAACTAGTGATGAACACATCAGATGTTTAGTAGGTGATAAGCCTCAGTTTTTGTTTAAAAATTGCAGCAATCTTAAACTAATTTTTAATTTTAATGATAATAGTAGCGGACAGGCTTTACAAATGAGTTTAGAAAAGAAAGGAACCTTTTCCTGTAGTAAATGCAGTATGTGCAAATATATTACTGATATACTACTGATATACAAACATATCAGTTTCCTTCAGGTTTCTATAGATATGAACCGAAGATATATGCTGACTGCAATACCATGAACTTGATATATCTGGCTACATGTGGATTATGTGATGCATTCTATATAGGTCTAACGAAAAGAAAATTTAAAGAAAGAATATACAACCATATATATGACATTCGGAAAAAGAATGACCAAAATGCGTTAGCCAGACATATTAATAATCATCCAGAACATTCTTTTAATTTTAGAGTGCTACAGACTGTCACACCCAGTATACGACAAGGTGACAATATGAATTACTTAGCGAGATTAGAACTACAATGGATCTTTAAGACTAGGGCACATATGCCACCAGGCCTCAATCAACATATTTCTTTGAGACCTATTTTAGAGGCCAGCTAAGTGAATTTGAATAAGTCATCAAGGCTATAGAAACACATTATACATGGTGTAAACTGTTTAGCACATGTCTAAAGCATAGTCCTCAAGTGTGTTCTGCAGTTTTTATGGCATTCAATAACACATTTATTTATTTAATTATCAATGTATTTAGGTTTCCCCTTTTTATTTCTGATGGATATAGAATCATGCATTCATTTGGCATTTTATATGATTTGTTTACCATCATGTTCATGGAATATATTTATGTTCATTCATATTTATTCATTCACGATTGTAAGGTCATATAATTAATGTTTTTATGTCATGCATTAATTTTATATAGTTATGATATAGAGCAACCAGTGTCCATGAGTGTCATTGACAATATTTAGTATTTTATATTTATGCATTTTGGTAGTACATATCATTTTATAGCAGACATTTTTAGTTTAGACTTATACTATACATGTATTTATGAAGGCAGCATTTTTAGAAATGTATTTAACTTTTTCTTAAGTTTTAATACAAAACATGTTATATGCTTAACTAAGAAGATGTCATATGGTTTTTAAGCTCACATATTTATATATTTGTGTCAAATGCTTCTCCGAAGCCTTTTAAATGTATTTTTATTTGTTGTATAGCTAGTAGGTTGAGCGACTTTGCAATTGCCACTTTAAATTGAATGCTCACTGAATGTTAAGTGGTTAATTGATTAATTTTGCTAAATTGACTCTTATATTCATGTATATAAGGATCTGAATGATTCATTGTGTTAGATCTGATGAAGCGTGCAGGTAGCACGCGAAAGCGCTCATCTCCTTTTTCCTTCTTCAATAAAACGTGTGGAATTTAACCTAAGACTTTGTGTGTTCGTGGAAGACTCAAAAATCTATTCATACTAAACAAATGCTAATCCCCATGAGCAAACCTATCTGAAAACCATCTCAAATTACCAAAAGATAAAGAAGCCCCCACCTGGTAATCCTCACCAAAAGACCCAAGTCAACTGGCTGACAAGAAACTTCAGGTTTGGCTTCTCCCCTGAAGGTTTTTTTTCCATGTGTTATCTTAAAGCAATGCCACAACTTATTGACCCCCACCCAACCACACAAAGCTCTTTCAAACCTTTCCCCTAGCTTTAAAGGAGTCAGATCCTGTACATCTTCTGATTGCCTGCCCCCGATGCCAAATCCAATAAAGCACTGTGCTAATCTCTTAAAATAGCACAAGCACTGAGCAACATATCTGTATTGCCATTCCCCAGGAAAACACAAACCTAAACCATGCCCCATCATATGATTCAACAACACCTTATCATGATTCCACACCACCCTTCTCCACCCCACCTGTGGACAACTCCAACTCCCCATATAACAACCCCCCAACCCGCTCTACCTTGCCCTTACACTGTCTCACCCTCACTTGCCTTCATACTACTCCAAAACAGCTCCAAGTCTAGCATGTCTTAATGAACAACTAAAGTAAGATCACCTGTGACCTCCTGATGCACTCCTCCAGAGGGCAACATATATGGCCAAGCAGAATCTGTCTCCTTCATGCCACTGACTGATGCCTACATGGTGTTCATCCATCTATGACCTCATTGTACACTCCAGCTACCAGCCCCATTGTCAACTCTTCACTCACCGCACATTGATCTGCAAAAGAAAAGAAAACTGTAAACTTCTCTGTACACCCAAACAAAATATTTCTTAGCATTGAGTGCTGCCAAGAGCCCTCTGCCATATCCCCCACCAAACCCTTTAGCTTCAAATAATGGAACATACAACAATAAATGGTGTTATGCCACCCACCACAGTGACTGGACCACTACTCTTAGATGACCTATTAAAATGTAGAATGCAAGTGAACCATACAAAGTGCATTCTACTTAATCCTGAAGGGATAAGTGAGGCAGCAACCTACCTGGGTCAGACTGCAGTTCCTGTACAAAACTTGTATAGCAGTTTACAGCCAGTTTAACTTATTCCTTCCAACCATCTCAAATTTTTTATTTTTTTTTTATACAAGCATAGATTCATAGGTTCATAGGTTCATAGGTATGTACTAGGCTATCGGCCCAAGAGCCTAAGTAAGCCTAGCCAGCAAAATTCCCTGGCTTACGCCACCCAAGAAAGTTATTTTCCTGTGTCCCTGTCAAGCAGAGCCACAAAAGTGATTCCCGGGTGTATTTCCTATTTCCCATCCACTCATCAAGATTTTCTTGAAGAGTGCTAATGAGGAACTTTGCTTGACATAGATGGGTAGCTTGTTCCAGGGCATGGGAAGTCTCTGGGACAGGAATCTATCCCTCCAGCATGTCCTGTTTATTGTGGTGACAAGGTTTAGGTCTCTAGAGCATGTAGTTTGGAGGGATTGGGATTTCTTTAGGTATAGCATGTCCAACAGCTCTGGGTTTGACATAGCTTTATATGTTAGGCAGAGATCACCTTGGAGTAGGCCATATGTTATGGAGTAAACCTGGAGTTTTTTGAGATGGCCAGTGTAGGGCATCTGTTTGAGGCCAGTATCCCTCTTTGTGAGGTACTTCTGTGTTCTTTTCAGCTGCTGCAGATGTCTTGTGAGGTACATTCCAAAAGGGGTGTTGTACTCTATAATGGGTCTAATGAGTGTCGAGTAGAGGGGAACAATGACCTCTTTTTTCCTGGATGAGAACCCTTTTGTGATGAGGTGTGCCATGTTGAAAGATTTCCTGACTAATGTGGTGATGTGATTATCAAACGAGAGACTACTGTCCACCTGGGTCCCAAGGTCTCTTATTACACATTCAGCGTTAAGTAGACTGCTGCCTATGTCGTAGTTCATGGGTGCAGAGTTTATACCAAAGAGGATGACAATGTACTTTTTGGCATTGAGCTTGAGGCCATGGCTCTGACACCAGGCATCTGTCTCAGTGAGGTCCTTCTGTAGGATGTCCACATAATTTGGGGACTCGACTACGGCTCCTAGTTTGCAGTCATCTGTGAACATCATTAGCCAAAGGCCTTCTGTGTTAGCCTGTACTTCAGAGAAGTAGATATCAAACAGGAGAGGTCCCAGGACTGAACCCTGTGGTACTCCACTTCTCACTGGTTTGAAGTCAGATTTGGAGTCTGCAACTTTTACAGTGTGGGTTCTGTCAGTGAGCCATTTGGCAACCCATCTTGTGACATAGGGATTTATACCTAGTTTAGTGAGTTTAGCTATAATTCCAGAATGGGGGATGGTGTTGAAAGCCTTGGTGAGCTCAAGATAGGCTGTGTGAACCACCTTACCCTCATCTATGGCTTTGGTGACTGCCTCAAAGAAGTCAATCAGGTTCAGGAGGCATGATCTGCCTTTCACAAACCTGAACTGGGTGGGGTCCAGAGTTTGGAGGTTACCAATGTCTTTTTTTATGAGTTCTACGATGATACGTTCCATGGCCTTACAGACTAGGCTCGTCAGGCTAATAGGGCAATAGCTCCCGGGAGCAGTGGTGGCTTCCCTTTTTGGAGTGGGATAACTGTTGCTGTGTACCATTCAGTGTGAACAAAGCCTGTTCTGAGGCTATGATTGAACATGATTCTTAGGTGGGGAGCCATTTTGTTCTGAAGTTCGTGTAAAATGCAGCCTGGGATGTTGTCCAGTCCAATGGATGCTGTGGTTTTGGCTTTAGAGAGTGCAGCTTTTACCTGTGTAGTTGTGATTACAGGGACTCTGCATTCTTCCTGTATAGCTATGGGCCATTTAGAGGGTAAAGTTAGCACTGAACCTATCTGCCAGGATGTTGGCAATATTAGTTGGTTCTGTAATTTTTGTGCCATTGTGCTGCAACTCAGAGCAGATCTGGGTGTTGCCATTGAGATTCTTGATATAGCTATATAATTCTTTGTGGTTGTCTTTAGAATCAGTGGCAATTCTGTTTTCATAGCTAGCTTTGGAGGATCTTATAAGGGATCTCAGCTTCTTACTGAGGCTGACCAGGGAGGTCCTCCACGCGTGGCATTTTACTCTCCTTTGCAACAGTTTCTTCCTTCTGTTGTAGAGTTTCTTTATGACAAAGGACCACCAGACTGGCTTCCTTTTTTGGGACTAGCATGATCCATGCACTCATGTAAGTGCTTATAGAGTGCATTTTTGTAGGATTCAGCAGTTGTAACTGTATTGTCCATCTACATTGGTGTCATGACATTTGCCACTTCTGTCTTAAGAAGCTTGAAGTTGGCTTTGGAAAATTTTTTTACCACGGTTTCCTTAATAGAGGGTGGGGGCAGGATGCAGATATCTAGGGTGATTAGCTTATGGTCGGATCTGATGAATGAGGAGTTGACTTCATGTGTGGAACACCGGTCACTCATGTTGGTAATGATTAGGTCTAGGATATTGTTTCACCTAGTGGGGGTGTGGATAAGTTGATCCAGGGCATTGGAATTTATGAATTCCAGAAAGCATTGAGCGAAGGGGTTGGTACATGAGTAGTTTTCCCAGTTAGTAGTGGGGTAGTTGAAATCGCCCATTATTAGGGTGTTTGGTTGAACCCTAATATTTTCCAGTATATCAAAACAAGAGGAATGGGAATCCTGAGGCATGGTGGGGGATCTGTAACAAGCTACAATTTGGATTGCAGCTTTGCCAGAGTTAGTTGCACTTGGATAACCTCATATGCATTATGCTGAGCAACTAGCCTGGAGGTGTGGATATCCTTAATGAATATGTACACACCTCCACCTTTGGCGTTCTGGTCCAGGTTAGATGGCTGAAAAGTGTGGTTTGAGTTATAGCCTGGTAATGCAAAGGTGCTCTCTGGAGCCTTGAACCAGGTCTCAGTCACTGCACAGATATCTATGTTCTCCATTTTAGGGAGTGCCTCGAGGGAGTGCATTTTGAGATTTAGACTTCTAGCATTGAGTAGCATTAACCTCAGTTTTTGCTTGCTTGTTCCTGTTATGGTGGTGAATTTGTCATTTCAACCTTGCCTAAAAATGGCACTGTAGGGGAGGCAAGAGCCTTAGCCAGTATCCGGAATCCAAGGGGTGACAGGTGCAGGCCATCTCTGGCAAAACTTTGTGGTCTGTCGACCATGTCATCCCAGGCAGACAGATACTGAATCCCCTTAGAATGACACAAGAAGCTTAGCCAATTGTTGAACTCAATCATTTTGTCCTTGTACTGCAGTATCATTCCAGGAGATGGCAGGATGCTTCTCAGAGCTAGGGTCATACCTGCCTCGTCTACAAGATCGGAGAGCTCTTCCATGTCTCTTTTCATGTAGTCCAGGGAGGTACACTTCAGGTCATTCACACCAACATGGACAATGACAGAGTCATATTTTTACTTGTTGTGGAGTGACCTGACTGTGTGGGTTATGTGGTGGATCCTGGCACCCGACAGGCAGCCGAGAGTAACCTTCTCCTTGTTTAGCCTGTGTCATCAGTGTGCCTGACTATAGAGTCACCTATGAATAGTGTGTTGGGTATGTTATTTTGCCTTATGGGCTGTGGTTGAGTGGCACACTGAGTCTGTGGGCTATGTGTCATTTGGGTTGTGTTGGGGAGTAGGGGTTGCTTGCGTTTCTGCTTTGGAGGTCTCTGTTGCTTGAGCAGATTATTATCGAGAGCCTCCATGAATGGTTTTGTGTTTTTATGTGTGGATTTTGGTGGTGTAGGTTTAGTGAGACTTTGTGATGAGTGTGGTGTGGTGCAAGTGTTTACCTTCTCCTCTTGACTGTCAAGTTCAGTCTTGGTTGGAGAGAGATTTACCTCCAGTTTGGCTAGATAAATGCATCTTTCACAGGTTGTAGTGTTGGGTGGTAGGAGGAGAGGGTTGTTGTGTACATTAGGCAATTGCTACATTGCCCCAAGATGCCCAGATTCATCAGATAGATAGGAGAGAACACTGGGAGCTGACCCTTGGACATGCCTGAATAAAAAACTATTTTCCTCTAGACAAGTGAGGAAAGTGAGTACAAGAGCTGTTTTTCTCTAAGCAAGTGAGGAAAGTAAGTACAAAAATTGTTTTCCTCTAGGTAATGAGGAAGGTTGAGTGCTGTAGTAATTTGTAGCTTATTTAGTGCTTACAAGTTCTGAACAAGTGCTGAGCATGAATAAGCAAATTCAAGTGCTAAAACTAAGAATCTGTATCTGAGCTAGTCTAGTTACAGGAAAGAAACAAGTGCAAATGTGGGCTTTTAAATCTGAAAGTTGAGAGAGATGGAAAAATTGCCCAAACGACCAATAACTACAATTTCTGGGACAGAAACCACTCCTTATGTGGTAAATAGATTACCTAGAGCTTATTACTCCCACTAATAAGCTAGCAGGCTCCCATCCAACACAGAAATGCTTGGAGGCCTCAGGAGCTTACAAACAGTCCTGGATACACCAAATCTGCTTGGAAAGAAGTAAGAAAACCCATGATACCACATCTTTTGAAGGAGATGAAGTCCAGCTCAAAAGCCAGAGACAACACTTATCACCAACTGCAAGTGTATACCAGTATTAAAGAATGATGAAGCTGATGATATGACCCGCCCATCTGACATACTAGAGGAATTATGTGTTTATGTGTAGTCACCCAAATAGTGCTATAATGCTGCATGTTGTAACGCAGATTGGAGCTGCACCTGCAAATGAGGGTAATATGCGATCCAGGAAATTGGCAGCCATCCGTGCAGGACGAGTGCAGTGGGCAGCAATGTACTCGGTTAGTAACCGAGTACAGTTCAGCAATCTACAAAACGGAGCCGTGACAGCTCTAAATAAAGGCTGCATATCATTGAGAAAGCATGCTAATGTAAAAGAAAAAAAATAAACAATGTTTAATTTTATCTATGCCGATCTCACCTGGTTAAGCATAGGGCAGCGACGCGCAAACAGGATCGGGGGGCAATTAATAAAATAAAGCTAAAATAAGCATTCTAACTAAAATCACTATTCTGCCATGCAAGTCAATGGCAGTCAGAAGACAACCTGGCCAGTGCGTAATGGTTGTAAGGGGGTGGCTCAGTGTGGGACATGTAACTATGCATTAGCAGGCAATCCTATGCAAATGAGGGAAGGGTTAGTGAATCCCAGATTTTACCAGGGTATGAGGCAGGTCCCAGGAGTGTAAGAGTATAAATAGCTGGGTGCAAGACTAGGATATAGGTGACATCATGGGGGTGTGTGTCAGGCATACTGTAATTGGATTGAAGACCTGTGGCTTGGGATTGCTCCTAGCATAGCACAGCTAAGCTAGGGGTGTGTCTAAACCTGCCTAGCACTCTTTACAAAGTGTAAGCGGGTGTGCGTGCCATGCACTGGATCATGCAGGAAGAAAAAGGAAGTTAAACCAGGAAAACTAAGCTCTGTGCACATATGTGCACTCCGTTCACGCACATAGGCCTAAACAGCGAGGCAATGGGAAGGGAAAACAGCAGTAGGAAGGTAATCAAGGAGACCTAGTCGAGCTGCCAGGTGAAATGTATCAGAATCAGCTAATCACACAGGAAGCAGACCAGCCCAGCTCAAAACACCACTATAAACCAAGCAAACACCTACCCCCCTGATTTTTCCACACTCTACACCACCAGTGTATACAAGCTGGGAATTTTTAAAACTAAACCTACAAAATGAGAAGGGCTGCAGCAGGCAACATAGAACAAAATGTGCAAGAGGCTGAGGGTTGTGAGGATGTCAATGCTGCTGAACAACCCACAGTGAGGAGATAGAGAAGAGTGTACAGACCCATTGTAACCTACCAGGGGCTACATGAGCTGGAGATAGTGGAGCGCTATAGGGTGGACAGAGACCTCCTACAGCAAATCCTTGAGCTGTGCAGGCCAAAACGGACACACCACACTGGCCGAGGGGATCCCATCCCAGTGGATACCAAGGTATGTGTAGGCCTAGGTATACTAGCCGCAGGTACCTCCCAAACTACAAGCGGGGATAACATGGGCATCTCACAGGCATCAGCATCCAGTAGTATTCCACCAATTCCTGGATGCCATGTTAGCACATGCCAGTGAGCACGTATATTTCCTCAACACATGTGAGGTGTTGACCTGCAATATGCATCTCTTCCTCCAACTAGCTAACTACGCTGGGGTAGTGGATGCTATAGACTGCACGCACATATGCATCAAAGCACCACCTGGTGAGCAGGGTCGGGCCCACATCAACCGCAGGGGCATCCCCTCCATCAACTGCCAGGTCGTATGTGATGCCCAGGGCATTATACAGAATGTGTGTGCTGGCTGCCCTAGAAGCTATGATGATTCACACATATGACAACTGATGCAGCTGTACCACAGATTTGCTGATGTGGACATCCCCTACTGTCACCTAGTGGGGGATGTTGGGTACCCACTGGAGCCTTGGCTGATGACACCCATCAGAAATGCACACACACCTGAACAACAATGCCACAATGATGCACATGCACAGGCCAGACATATAATAGAGCATATGTTTGGGATGCTCATATGGTGGAGCCCTGCAGTATTCACCAGCTACATGTACCCAAATAGTAATGGTATGTGCTATGCTACACAATATGATCCTGCGAAAACAGCTGCAGCAGGAACAGCATGGGGCAGGACCACACAGCCCTGCACCAATGCCAAGGCCTGTACAGGTACAGAGTGAGGAACAACCTAAGCCTGCTCTAGTAGGCAGAAGGGGGCATGCCCAGTATGCCCCAGCCTTGGCAAAGAGGCAATGCATAGCATATGCACTGACATAGTAGGGCCCAAGGGAATGACACCTCTCTTTGACTCACACAGACAGTAAAAGGGATGCCAAACATGACACTACCTGTGCCTAACCATGTATAGGGAGTGTACTATGTGCATCTAACATAGGCAGCCTTCCAGCACCATCCTTGTCCGGCACACCCTCAAGGTAAGTCAATCAACCTACCAATTGTCAAATGGAGTAGAATGTGCTTTTACCTGTAGCTATGGTATGGATGAGAACATGCAAGGAAATTGGGTGGCCGGATGTCAAGGCAGAAGAGAGCAGACACCCACAGTGGCAGCATGAGATCTGTAACATACTGGAGTCACCATAGTAGCCAGTACTACACAGGTTAACAAAACCCACTGCAGGAAATGGCCTGAACGACAGGGGTGTCCATAACAGCCACACATGCTAGTCAGGAAGGATCACATACCCAGCAACAGTCTCAGCCAACATGACAGGTGAAAACAAACACAAACAAATGCTGTACTGTGGCCTCCGAATATGCCCTATGGTTAACCCCTCCCCCATGCCTACACAGACAGACCACAACAGGCCAGGCAGTTGGATGTACGTTGTGAAGGCTAGGAAGTCAGACACTAATATGTAGGTAAACAAAGCTAGGATCTATACTATGCTAGTAAGCCCTAGCCAGCAGGATAGGTAAGACTAGAGACGGAAATGGAGTACATGACTTACCAGTACAGTCCTAGCAAATGTGTACAAGTTTCAGGTGCCCCCTCCCATCCAATGTACACATAGAGTAACAGTCAGGTGTGCCCCCCACTCCTGTGTAGAACAGTAGAAACAGTTAGGTGTGTGTCCCCCACACTATGCAGAAATGTAGCAACAGTCAATGGCTAATGACTGATGGATACCCTGCACACATAGCATGCTACCTGTTGGTGTACAACAAAAGGTCAGCACCGCAGTACAAATAACCTGGACGTGGTCCACACATGCAACACAGATGGCCATACTGGGCATGCTCACACACTTAGAGGAATGAAGGCAATATCAGTCAACAACATACTGAGAGGTCATACTGGGCATGCTCACACACTTAAACACATGAAGGCCATGTCTGCAAACACCAGTGGACCAAACATATCTGGAAGTTGCAGTTCTCAGTGTGAACACATCAGTATGCACCACTCCTGCCTTGCACACACAGTGGATAGGAATGCAGACAAATATGTAAGGACAACACACGATAATAAGCCACAGGCACACAGGCATAGATGTGTGGAAGAGGGTCACTGTGACAAGGAGCTATGCGGGCCTGTCCCAACTGGCACACAGCCTAAGGGCCCCCAACACATGAGGTGCAGATGTAACCCACTGCGGATACTAGCCACCAGTACCTGTCAGCATGACAGACTATGTGGTGTACGTGCCAGCTGTGCAACAAGACTGTACAAGGAAGCAGCCATCTAGTAGCTGTATACACGCACCTGTGACATCTGACCCCATGTGTGCCCACATGTGGCATGTCAACCCCTACATGAATGGGGTATGGCCCATGCACACACTGCCCTCCCCATAGCAGTAGTATGACAAGCTTACTGAGGTCATCCAATGTGAATTACACCTTTGGGAAAGCTATATCTCAGTAAAATGCATGGCGATCCCATAACTGCGTACTGCTGTAGTGACAGAGTAGTTAGGTAGTGGTACTAATCCCAGACCTGTCAATTGTGTGATTGTGTGTTTCTGTGTGTGCCTGTCTGCCTCTGACTGTGTAGAGTGAAATGCTTGTTAGGCTACTCACACTCCGTGCAATACATATATTAAACTTTGGCAAGGCTACTGATGTCACTCACCTAGAAGTACACCTCTGGGAAGATGATATCCCCATAATCACTGCGGCGTGTCCTGTAACTGCGTACTGATGTACTGTGATAAACTAGTTAGGTAGGTGTTCGAACCCCAACTTTGTGTGTTTGTGTGTGAGTTTGTGCATGCGTCTGACTGGGTAGAAAGCAATACCTTTTTTGGCTACTCACACTCCATACAATACAAATACACTACTTTGCCAAGGCTGCTGATGTCACTCATCTAGAAGTATGCCTCTGGGAAAATGATAGCCCAGTATTCACCGTGGCGCATCCTATAACTGTGTACTGCTGTGGTGTGATAAACTAGTTAGGTAGGTGTTCAAGCCCTGGCAACTGTGTGTGTCTGACTGGGTAGAGCGCAATGCTTTTTAGGCTACTCACACTCCACTCCATACAATACAAATACACTACTTTGCCAAAGCTGCTGATGTCACTCATCTAGAAGTACACCTCTGGGAAATTGCTAGCCCAATAATCACTGGGGCGTGTCCTGTAACTGTGTACTGCTGTAGTGTAATAAATGAGTTAGGTAGGTATTCGAACCCCAGCCCTGGCAACTGTGTGAGTCTGTGTGTGTGTATGCGCGTGTGTGTATGCGCGTGTGTGTGTGTGTGTGTGTGTGTGTGTGTGTGTGTGTGTGTATCTGATTGGGTAGAGAGCAATGCTTTTTTAGGCTACTTACACTCCATACAATACAAATACACTACTTTGCCAAGGCTGCCGATATCACTCATCTAGAAGTACACCTCTGGGAAAGTGATAGACCAGTAATCGCCTTAGTACGTTCTGCAACTGCGTACTGCTGTAGTGTGATTTAGAATGATGGTAGTGTTCCATCTCCATCTATGCCAGTTCCAGATGTGATGTGTGTGTCTCAGTGTCTGTGTATGGAGCAATGCATTATAGGCTGCTCACTCACAAAACATTACAAATACCCTACTTTGGTAGTCCTGCTGATGTCATTAATTGTGAAATACACCTTTGAGGAAGATGAACTTCAGTAATGTCCGTGGCACATAATATAAATAACTGCGTAGTGCTGTAGTGTAGTAAACCAGCTAGGTAGAGGTTCTACTCCCAGACATGACAGGTGTGTGTGTGTGTGTGTGTGTGTGTGTGTGTGTGTGTGTGTGTGTGTGTGTGTGTGTGTGTGTGTGTGTGTGTGTGTGTAACTCGTGTCCTGTGTAGAGGTGGTTGTGAGTCTGTGACACCTGTGGGCAATGTTGAGTGGTCTTGCTAATATCATTTATGGTGGCCCTGCTATATATCACAATGTCAACCATACAGGGATAACAGATGTAAATGGCTGAGAGGCTGGGGTGCAAAGCCATACCCATACATGTGACATCAAAGTCTGCCAATCACAGTTAGCAACCTCACTGTGACTTCACATGTGACTCACAACAGACATACTATGCCTGCCAACATGGTATGTATGGACAGATGACACTGACATCAGGAAATGCTGTTAGCATGCTACTTAATATGGGTGCAGGTGAATCTGCTGACCAGTACCACTCCCTGTCACACATGGGCAAGACTGGCACATCTGATGATAAGTTATGTTCACAGTATGGGCCAGACACCCCAGGTACAGTTCCACATGTCACTGTACATGCATGTGGGATGTGTGCACATCCTAGACACCATCCAAGTCAGGGACTAGAGAACACATACATGGCAAGTGATGCACAGCATTGGCCACACACAATGGTCACCCAAGTGCATGGAAGACAGATGCAATACCCACCTGTGGGGGCAAATGCAGAAGCTAAAGGCCTGTGCCACAATGCAGACCATTGTCATGTAGGTTGTTGCCAAGGTATACCCATTGCCTACCCTTGTAAAGCCTGCTGGCACTGTTGGCCAACACACACCCGTGCAGACATGCACCCATGCATGTCTGAACTTGATCCTGTGTATTCGTGTGTGTGTTGTATGGTGCATATGTCCACATCTGCATGCACTACTTCCCCCCAGGGCACAGTGGAGCATGCCACCTTATGTCTAACACCCCCTCATACTCACTGCCCATATGACCTCCGTCTCACCCGTGTGGTGCATGTGTTCCCTGCATATTGATGCGTTGTGGCAATCCCACTAGTGACGGGTTGCACTCCTGGCCCTGCCAAGTGTGTTAATGTGCATGTGTCCCTGTGTGAGTGTGCCTGTGCTGACACTGGCACCTGTTCATGCAGACAGGCATGTGTATGTCACCTACTGTATATTTACCATATCCCTGTAGGAGATGTCACTCACCATCACATATATGTTCTGAGTGCTCCCCACCAGATAACCCATGTAATGCATCCAATAATAGCATTGAACTGCACTACATAGCTGTCGGGTGTTTGATACCCTGTGCTGGTAGGTGTGTGACACAAACATGTGTCTGTTTTACCCTCCCACCCCTCCCTGACATGTATTCACCTATGTCTGCCTCTCCCACACCCTCTCTGGTGGATGTGGAGGCCCACACCTGCATTCCTTAGGCAGCAGCATGTGTATTTAACGTGTTGCTCATGATCAGCTGATGGCCTGTGCACGTATTGCAGGCCTTCCCTAGCCGATTGCATGTGGAACAGGTGTGGTAACATTCCCATAGCCAATTGCATGGAATCACACTCCACTACCTGGGAATATCCTGGTGGTGTTGGCCCTTGTCTGTCACTGTGAGCAGGAGCTAGAACTGTCGTTTGGCAAACAGCATTTTAGGTGGGTTGGGGATTTAACTCTAACAACATACACTGTGGGAAGAGGGCAAGAAACAGGAGGGGATGTGCCTGACCTGCCTACAAACTGTAAGTGCTGCTATACTGCATGTGGAGTAATGTTGGATTAACAGCGTTTGTCTGGATATGCCTGTCGTATATGTCGCAATACCTACCATGTCAGTTCTATGTATATCAGAAATCCCCATCTGCAGGCTCATCTGCAGACTGGGCAGTGTTGTGCCTTTGGTGTCATGTCTTAGCCACAATGCAGCTATCCGTGGAATGCAGAAGGTACTGTGAGGAATGCAGTTAGTTGATGGTGAAGGCCATGACAGTTACTCACTACATATCCCTCATTGGACATATGTTGCAACAAACCCCGTTACAATGGTAGATTAATGAGGGTATCACAGTGACATGTCTATACTGGCCCTCTGTGTGTGCTGTTAGCCACATCTCTGTCAACCTTTGTACATATGTCATGCATGAAGTGGTACATATGTGCTGTACACCGTAAACAGTGTCAGCATATGTGATAATACACCAGTGATATATCAGAGTCCTACATATGTCATGTACAGTAGGGGTTACACTTAATGCCATACCCTGGAAATCCTGTGGATGTTTGTACAGTACCGAGGGCTGTGTACTGATGGTGAATGTTGGCAGTGTGTGTATTGTTCATATGTACTGTGGCCTGTCTACAGACTGTGGTAGATGTCATTGTCCTAGCTCCCCTTCTATCTGTTGTTACATGCTGCCCCACTGTATGGCACCGTATTACCTTACATGTGTGTAGGGCCATACATACACATGTCCCATACCACAGACAGCCATCAGGCCAGACTGTGTAGCAGCCCAGTATATGTAGGGTCATGCTGTGAGTGGCACATATGAGGATGGTGTAGGACAGATAGTCCATATACTGTACTAGTATGCTAGCATACCATATGTGGCTGTGGCTGTGTTCACACTTGTTGTGGTTATGCACTGTCACACAGGTGTAGCCTACCCTGTGCTGTGACAATGCTGTTGAGCCTGCTATATATGCAGGTACTGTACCATGATAACCTTAGGATGTCTGCCAGTAGTCAATGGCACACTTGTTATGAGCATATGTCACCCTCCACACACACCATGTTTGTGACAACAATCCCAATGACAGTAGCAAATGTCTACTAATATACCAGCTATTGATACCAGACATCCCCCTGCACTACTACATTGGGACTATAGGGGCTTGGGTGGGACTACACTCCATGTCCAGGACATATGGTGGGATGATATGGACATGTAGGTATCCAGATAGCCATATATATATATATATATATATATATATATATATATATATATATATATATATATATATGACTACACATGTGTAGTAATTCCAATTACCACTGTCATGGCACCCACCCACTATGAATCCCTACATCATGTGGGCGTATTCCCTGTACATTCCCTGTGTGATGGACATCCTTCCTGTGTGTGGGCACCAATGTTACAGACAGCAGGTAGCAATACCTCTTACAGGAGTACCTGCACACTCAGGGTGGCCACATATATGTAGGAGGATCAGGACATACAGACAGACTGGGAGTAGAGTGGTGTAATGCTATGCATTGTACTGGTGTTACAGGGTGTGTGTGTGTGTGTGTGTGTGTGTGTGTGTGTGTGTGTGTGTGTGTGTGTGTGTGTGTGTGTGTGTGTGTGTGTGTGTGTGTGTGTGTGTGTGTGTGTGTGTGTGTGTGTGTGTGTGTATGTACATACTAGGTTACCTTGGACTGCAGTCTGTCTGCATAGCTCACTACTGTGGGCCATCCTCTAGCTGGACAGAGGCCTGCCTATCATGTGTTGTCTGTCCACCACACAGGTCCTGTGTCGGATATTACACTGGCAGTGTGTGTGTTGCATGCTAGCAGTACATGGCTATATCCATTTGTGTACCTGATGTCATATTCCTGCATAAGGGTATGTTGCAACACATTATGTAACACCAGCAGGGTATGGCCCTGCATTCCTGCCTTTGTCCTCCACCTATATGGCAGCCTTTGTCCTGCTGTGATACGGGTTTGGGTTATTAGGTAATGGCCAATCATTCACCACTGCTAGCAATCCTACTATCATCCTAGTCATAGCGTGGACGCCCACAACATTTGTTGGCCAGGGACCATACATATGACAGATACATTGACAATACCACAAGTAATGAATGTCCCCCTAGGCCTTGACTACAGGGTGTAATTGGTGGCTGCTGAACTACATCCGATATTGTTGACTGTTACATATTGTGCAGGCAAATCCATTGTCAAATGTTGTACAAATTGAAGGGCTTAGCCTGGACACCATAGTATGATATATATCCACACTGTCTGCATTGACTGTTATGTGTGGGCCTTGCATACATCACTGGTTATATACATCAACAGCCATGTGCTGTCAGAAATGACATACTTTATTGTATGGTACACAAATAAAGGTTGTCTGTGTATACATACCTGTATGTCATGTCATGTCCTTTGAACTGTGAGTGGGTATATGTGCAATGTAAGTATCCCCTTTGTGGGGCTGGTTGCCACACCACACATGCCACAAGTACCAGTTACAGGGCTTCTGGCTGGGGATGTACATTCTACCCAGTACGTCCACACTACTGCTACACATGTATTGCTACTAATACCCTTTGTCTGTGTATATGTGTATGTACCCATATATCATATATATATATATATATATATATATATATATATATATATATATATATATATATATATATATATATATATATATATATATATATATATATATATATATATATATATATATATATATATATATATATATATATATATATATATATATATATATATATATATATATATATATATATATATATATATATATATATATATATATATATTTATATATATTTATTTACCTGCACATGATCATCAATGTATGGATGTGTGTGCATATCTGTACAATTGTAATGTGTAGCCCTTCAACATAGTACATTCCCTATGGCACAATGGCATATCTGCTTGATATGTTACAGATATTGGCCTGACATGTACAGGTGACATGGATAACTGTTGGAGCATTGTAGCTGTGTTATGGTGGGTCCTGCTGTCAAATACTGCATGTGCTGCATGCACTGGATATTGGTTTGCACAGCATATCCGTTAGGGCTGAGGTGGTCATATTGCAGTAATTACCAGTTGTCCCTCATGTGTGCCCCCACCCCCATTAACTGTGCTCATGGACAGTTATAGCATACAAAGTGGGTCCGGAGTCTGTTCCCATGTGGAAATCATATACACATGTCTATCCGTATATACATATATATATATATATATATATATATATATATATATATATATATATATATATATATTTTTTTTTTATGTATATCTGCATAAGTACATATGTTGCACCCCCATATATAGAGGGAGAGAACTGGACATTGATATAGCTCTAGCTATGTATATGTATCCATATCTATCTATATATATATATATATATATATATATATATATATATATATATATATATACAGTGTGTGTGTGTATGTAGATATATATATATATATGGATATATTCACTGAACATATTAACCTATCTCTGTACGATTGCTGTTATATGGTTACTTGTGAGTCATACATACACATGTATATACCTATAGCTGTCTATCTCTCTACATTAACAGAGGTATAGCTGTCAATATGTGCATGCATGTTTGGCCTATATGTGTGGACTGTACCTCATTCTCTTGGCAACTGACATGGATTAGGACTGAGGTCTGTCATTCATGCAGACATGCATGTGTTTCAGACGTATCATCTCCAGCAATATATGTGTTCTACCACATATAACTGTGTAACTTGCAACGTTTGAAGTGTATTAGAGCAGGATATGACGGATATCCCTATATGTACCCACATTATCGCTCACTCTGTCCATGATTCATGCATAAAGAGGTTGTGTGGTGTGTTATTACTACATTCCCTGTGCTGTTGACTGATTGTGCTGGATCATATATATGTGGAATGAGTGATTATGTACATCTGTTATGGTTTAATGGTACATCACATAGTGTATGATATGCAGTGTCCTGGGTGTGGCCCTTCCACAGGCTGTATATTGTGCTTCAGGGCAAAACACCAACTGTCAGATACCGAGTGAGTTAGAGGCATTTGAGCAGTCGTACACAGGTGTGCACGTGTATGCACAGAGCTAAGCAATGCTAAGCACGGGTTGCATTACCTTACACTCAGCTAGCATCTACTTAGCTCAATCTATGTAGGCAATGCTTACCCCCGTGCGAATACAAGTACACACACTTACCACTGTGTATCCATGCTTACTACTGCTGTTATGCGCTTACTAGTGCCTTAGTTAGTATGACACTTCACATGTGCATTTAAGACAGTACTCTTGTGCAAATATAAATGTTACTTAGTAGGTTATACAGCACAATGAAGGTAACATACAGATATCACATGGAAAATAGGATGTGCTGCAGTGGGACTCGACCTGGGAATGCTTGCACGTTAGGTGGATGCTCTGGCCACTACACTATTGCTGTTTTGCTTCATTTGCATATGTCTACCATATTGACATACATGTTCCCTTCCCCCGGCTCCCAAGCTCCACGTACACAGCATCCAACCCTTCCCCTGTTGCTGGCCCTGCCATACTACACCTCCACACATTTCCCTCTCTGCACATCTCGGTACACCTCCAGTATACTGTCCCCACCCAAGCATCTGCAGGCTCCTCATCTGTTTAGTCCACTTATGTACCAGCCTTACCCTGATCCTCCTCCAGTACTGGTGGTGACATCAATGTGACCCACAACAGTTGGTTCATCCCACCAGGGACAGAATTGTTGTTGTGTCAGGAATAGATCTAGCTGGTCTACAGTGTTCCTCCCACTGGTAGCATCCTGCCAGGGTATTGTGTAGCAGTGGTTTGCTCACACACCTGGCCAGCCTCATCTCCCAGTTCCACGGAACCAACGCCCCAGGTGTGACATACTGTGCATGAAGCATGCTCACATGCCCCCCACGGTGTGCACCGTATATCATTATTCCCTTCGGTATTATGCAAGACTATTGTTCTCACAGTATGATTAGACAGGCACTGTTCTGTGCTGCACATAGACTGCTCATAATACTGTGGTTGTGCAATGGACACGTATTCTGGTTTTATTCTACACACTTATATACATTCCCTATACTGTTGGATGCCTGTGCTGGATGATGTGTTTGTGATCACAGCAGCTGAATGTGTTTCTGCCATGGCTTAGTTGAACTCATATCTACTATAGTGTGCAGGGTCGGGAGTTTGCAACCTGGCAGTGTAGAATATTTTATTACTGGCCACAACAACAGCTGTTGGCTACAGAGTGACTGAGGCACTGTAGAACATTTGTAGTTGGGTATGTGCTTGTTTGCATGTAGCACAGCATTACTGACCTCTGGTTGCGGTGTCTTGCCCTCAGTTAGCCTCTACATTGCTTCACTAGTGTGGTACTCGCATACCTGCAGCCAAACAGGCTTACACCCCCTTGCTCCCGCATACACACGTGGAACATCATGCATTTTGTTCACATCTGTCTACCGGGACACTCGGACTGTATGCTTGTCCATTGTCAGTGGTGGCCTGGGGTGTAAAGCTCCACATTGACCCCAGCTACATATCCCAATTAATACTGGGGTGATCACATTCATAGAGGGTAACACACATAACATAGCTACGTCCCCCATTAAACATGCTTAGTTTACGTTACACTGTTGGTATTATCCATGCTTAGGTCAGGTTTACATGTCAGGTATGACTGTTGACAAAGATCAATTTAAGGTGAGGTTTGATTCCTGTTTCACAGGTCAGGATAGGTTACATGCAGGTATTTGGGGTAGGTGTACATATTCCATACATGTGTGGTACAGTAGAGGCAAATAGCTAGGGAGCAGGTAGGGAGGTAGTGTGGGTGACATTGTACCTGTATAGTAGCCCGTAGGTATAATTGGATGGGGAGCAATAGGGATGGAATGTCAGATGTTGGGATTTGTATGTGAGGCAGGACAAGAGGTGTCGGTATCACTAGTTGATGTCATGGTATAGAGTGTGAGGTGGGGGGAGGGTTTTGCAAGGTGGTGAGCCTGTGCTGCTCCAGGTGTTCTTGTGGTGTTCCTTCATGTGTTAGTTACAAGTGTCCTGTGGGACAGCTGTGATACTACATGTGGGTTGGGGTTCCAGATACTGGCTATATAGTGAGGGAAGAGGATGCCACCTATGTGTACCCGTAGACATTAGGAGGAATGGAACAGGGTCTGATAGGTACATGGTGTGCATGGGGCACAAAGGGGGGTTTTAGTAGGTGAATTATCCAGGGATGTGCAGGATGGCTGCAGGGAAGGTCCACAGCTGGCCATGTTGTCTACAACAACAGCTGCACATATGCACTGCATTTGGTGTTTG
>NC_056727.1:1003778825-1003811325 GCF_019279795.1 Protopterus annectens | reverse complement strand
CTCTGGACCCTACCCAGTTTGATTTGTAAAAGGCAGATCATGTCTCCTAAACCTGATTGACTTCTTTAAAGCAGTCACCAAAGCCATAGATGAGGGTAAAATGGTTCACACAGTTTATCTAGATCTCGCTAAGGCTTTCAACACCATCCCCCACTCTGGAATTATAGATAAGCTCACTAAACTAGGTATAAATCCCTATGTCACAAGATGGGTTGCCAACTAGCTCATGGACAGAACCCACATTGTAAAAGTAGCGGATTCCAAATCCGACATCAGACCAGTGACGAGTGGAGTACCACAGGGTTCAGTCCTGGGTCCTCTCCTGTTTGGTATCTACTTCTCTGAAGTGCAGGCCAACACAGAAAGTCTTTGGCTAACAAAGTTTGCAGATGACTGCAAACTAGGAGCCATAATCGAAACTCCTAACGATGTGGAAAAACTACAAAAGGGCCTCACTGAGACAGATACCTGGTGTCAAAGCCATGGCCTGAAGCTCAATGCCAAAAAGTGTATTGTCATCCCCTTTGGTAAAAACTCTGTACCCATGAACTACCACATAGGTGGTAGTCTACTTAATGCCGAAAATGAGATAAGAGACCTTGGAACACAGGTGGACAGTAGTCTCTCCTTTGATAATCACATCGCCACAGTGGTCAGGAAATCCCTCTACATGGCTCATCTCATCACAAAAGGATTCTCATCCAGAAAAAAAGAGGTCATTGTTTCTCTCTACTCATCACTCATTAGACCCATTATAGAGTACAACGCCCCTTTTGGTATGTACCTCACAAGACATGTACAACAACTGGAAAGACCACAGAAATACCTCACAAAGAGGATTACTGGCCTCAAACAGATGACCTATGCAGACCTTCTCAAAAAACTACAGCTTTACTCCATCGCATATTTTCTACTCTGGGGCGATCTCTGCCTAACACACAAAGCTATGTCAAACCCAGAGCTGTTGGACATGCTCCACTTAAAGAAATCCCAATCCCTCTGAGCTACACACTCTAGGGACCTAAATCTTGTCACCACAATAAACAGAACATGCTGGAGGGATAGATTCCTGTCCCAGAGACTTCCCATACTCTGGAACAGACTACTTATCTATGTCAAACAGAGCTCCTCATTAGCACTCTTCAAGAAAAATCTTGATGATTGGATGGGAAATGGGAAATTCACCCCGGGGATCACTTCTGTGGCTCTGCTCGACAGGGGCACAGGAAAATAATTTTGTTGGGTGGCGAAAGCCAGGGTACATCTTTTGGCTAGGCTTGTATGGGCCCTAGGGCCGATAGCCTAGTACCTACCTATGAACCTATGAACCTATGTGGGTGTATGGGATGTATGGCCTTAACTTTGCTTGCCTATTCCTATGATGGCTTAGTGGTTAACTGCTGTGACTGTAGTGTATAGGGTCCTGGGTTTGAGCCTTGCTGAGGCAGTTTATTTTATTGCTGGGCGGAACTTGGGCCGTTGGATCCAGAGTGATTAAGGCACTTTAAAGCAGTTATAAGTGGGTTTGCATGACGATAAGCACTGCTAACCTCCGGTTACAGTTTCTTACACTCATTAACTTCTACTTTGCTTACTCTGTGTGGGCAATGCTTACCCCCACACAAGCGCACTTGGACACGCTTACTGCTGCTTATTTGTGCTTAGATCTGCTTACTTGTGCCTTATTCATTATGACATTAACACTTCACATGTGCATTTCATGCAGTACTCCAGTTCACATTTAATTGTTATTCTGTAGGTTATATGGCAAAACGATGTAAGATTATGTTCATATACAGATTTCCCGGTGGAAGATGATTTGTGCTGCAGTGAGACTTGAACCGGAAATGCCTGTTCATTAGGCGGATGCTCTAACCACTCCACTATTGTCGTGCTGCTTCATTTGCATATATAATCCTTGTTATCCTCTTCAGCCTTTTCAACTGCTTTAACCGTAGCTAGGCAATGGGCAAACCCACGCACCTATGGTTAGCTGTACTCGGGGTTTTAAAAAAAAAAAATAATAGGATTTCTTTGTTTTATTTGACTGTACTGTTGCTGTTGAACACATGCGGACTGTTTGTGGGGATATGCAGACACTTGTGAGCTGTCTCACTCATTTATTTGCACATTCTTCTGTTCTACTTTGCAGGGGCATGTTTATTCTGAGAGCTCTCCTCTCGAACACGCCCCCTGCACTCGTCCACGCTCCGTGTAGCATTAGGAGTTCAGGCAGTGCGCCTTCATTAATATGCATGGCGTGCTGCCGTCCTCCTCTTCAACTGCCGCTTCTGTGCAGGACTAGATTAGTCCTGCACGGAAGATTAGTAAATCAGGGGGATTGTTCTTACAAACTTAACCAGGCAATAAAATGCTGGGCTAAGCTTTAACATGCATTTTCTGAAAAGCAGGGAGTCAAGGTCCATTAACACCACTGATACTACAAGCCATGGTAACATCAAGCCCGTACCCTGTATCTGAAGGTAATATGCAACCACCACTCAGAACCACCTCCTGAACTGAAAACCATGCTTATTACTGCCAGCTCAAGTAGCACTATAACTGATTAGAACCTGACCATTAGCGCCACTGATGCAACAAACAGTGGTAACATCGAGCTCGTACCCTGTATCTGAAGGCAAACATCCAACCACCACTCAGATCCACCTCCTGTACCTCCTAATAATTGATTAGTACCCAGATTTACAAATTCCCCCCCTACAGCATTCACCCTCAGAGCTCCTCAACACTCTGTAGTAAAGGTACCTTTGAAATTGCATCCCACCCTTGAAGTACTGTGCATAGTATAATGTGCGAAATGCCTTAACTACTGAAAAGTACGCACCACAGGGCATTATGCTACCCATACTACAGCTACCACACTAGTGCCACCAATAACCCAACAAACTGCCATAAATAGTATCAAAAAGACCTTATAAATCTGCAGAGGCAACGGCATAACCGTTTCCAAGGCTCCCAACCAAAAGTAAGGGGGATGCTGGCAAAACCTCAAAATGGAGACAAATGTCAAGCAGTCTAACAAATGCAAAGCCACACCATGTATTTGCAGATGACTGGAGTGTAAAATTCAGCTGCTCATCATCATACAGTGAATCCAGCCCTCACTAATTTTCCACAAAATCCAGAAAAGACACCTTTGTCTCTCTCTCTCTCTACATATATATATATATATATATATATATATATATATATATATATATATATATATATATATATATATATATATATAGAGAGAGAGAGAGAGAGAAGCAAGCTTACACTGCAAAATTCTGGCCAGTTGAGAGGTCTACCTTACTGTCCTAATAAACCACCACACCCTCCAGAATAACCCAAGGCCTATCTGATGCATAAGTACCTACTGGTTGTCGTGAGTGTAATACTTGCAGTAGCAAGTTCATGCCAAAATGTGACTCCTTCCCCAGTTACACTTGCCTAAAACCCTTTAAGCCCCTCCCCACCCTTACCTCATCTCCTCCCAAACATCCCTCCATCCCATTTAACCCTAACCTCCCTTTATCCTCTTAATGCCTGCTAGTCTATTTATCCATCCTTACTTGAAGATGTCCAGGACAAATCAGTCTGTTTCAAACCTCATTTACTTGGTCCTGCTGGTTCTGCATTATTTATATTACCTGTATAAAAAAAAGGTTGAACTTTATAATTCGTTCAACATCTGATATAGTGCGTTCCACTTTCACTTGAGAACCTTAACCTTTTTCCTAGCTTTTGTGTTTCCAGATGGAGTGTTTTTGTCTAATTTTCCTCATATAGTTCTAACTATGGATTTTATCTGAATGTCACATAGCACATATCTTTTTTTCTTTCTTTTTAACGAAAAAAATGCATATCAATACAAATTGATTGTGAACTCTAAAATCTGTATAATTTTTTAGAAACAGTATCATGCTGAGTGAGATATTAAGCATATTTAAATTTTCTATATTGCAATTTTCCCTTTTCTATGCTTTTTCTCTGTGTTTTAAAAACAATACAGTAGCTGTTTCCTGAAATTTCTTTTCCCAGCACTGCAGGCTTTTTATACCCAGAGGGCGTAAAACAGAAAGCATTGCTTGAGCATCATTAATATTTGATACAAGGCATCTGCACATGTTAAAATCCCTAAAATTTATGTCCTCTGAGCCTGCAATAGTGTTGTTGTATGCCCTAGTTACTTGCAAAGACGAACAGTAATATTGTTTCAGATGGCAGATGGATTGCAAAGTTCTCTCTATGTAAGGATTTAGCATTAAGAAAATGCTAGCAAAGCAAATTGAATCATCACTGGCTTTGACAACTGTGTACAGCTGCCATTTTTTTAAATAATTTTGGAAAAGTAAATAAAAAGCTAGTGATTAAATATTAAAGTGCTTATTTTCTGTTAGCGAATCTGTTTAAGTTTCCCTGTCTAAGGTTGGTACAAATGTTATATATAGGCCGCATAAAAAGAGACATAAATCCAATTTACTTACCAACTGACTATATAATCTTCGGCCACTTAAAAAATTGGTGGCTCTACAAAGTCTTTAATTTCTGAATATGTATTTCTTTTTATCTTGTGCAGGTAAATGTGCTTTAGCACAAGTACAAAGTGCAGTACTAAAAGAGTGCTGTGGTGCTAAGTTTATAAAGTTTCCGTTCTCCTCTACCTTCACTTTTCAAATGATGAATCATTAACATTTTGTTGTAGCAAAAATAAAGCTGTGTCAGGCATCCTTCCCTGAAGACCCAAAGTTCAATAAAAGGTATTATGAGAAATGGAACCGATTTGAAGTTTGGTAACTTATTTGATCAAACCTATTGATAAAATTGTACTTGAGATGCAAAAGACAACACTGAGTATTCTATGGCAACAGTAAATAAAAATGGCATTGCAGAGAACAAATGACAGCAGATCCTCAGGAGCTATTGACTCTTGTTTAAAAAATAAGGTATCCTCTCCACTTTGTTTCATTGATAATATTCCAAATTCAATAGCAGAGGGGAGATTTTTATATAATAATAGGTCAAAATGGGACTTCCTTAGAAACACAGTATTATTTTTTTAACTGGTCCATCTCAGATCATTCATTGCCACTACCCAGGCTACAGGGACATGGGTATTTACAACATATATTGTACAGATAGATAGAACGTTAGTGATAAGCTTGCTGGAGAATTGTCTGCCTCATCCAGCAAGTGGCGAATGATTTCTTGGAACAGGCAGATTAGTATATTTGTGTTTATGTCAAACACAATGGCACAGAGCAGGTACTAGTTCCTGCAGTTTATAAGTATTAAAAGGGCTCTTATTTATCTCATGTCCCTTGCTGATATTCTGGGATTTTAATGACTCATTCATTTATGCAATTCGCATATATATATAAATAAAGATAAAAAATGTGAAAGGAATGAGCATGAAGGATTAGTCCAGAGAAAAACCTTGGCTTGCCGCGTCAGTGGCACAACACATAGCAACAGTTGCCTTTGGTGCAGAAGGCTGTGGGTTTTATTTCCACACAAGGCAAATGAATTGCTAATGTTGCAGTGCAGCATAAGTGAGGTGCTGTACTGAGCATGTTGTCCTTTGGATGAGATGTTAAACTACAGCCCCATCTGCTTAAGTTGGTGGTAACTCTGGTGGATTAAAAGATCACACAGCACCTATCAAAAAGAGTAGGGCCAAATTTCCCTAGTAGTATAAATACCTCCTTAAATTCTCTCCTGAAAAGTGGCCATTGGCCTAGTGGGACTAACCTGCTCAACAAAGAATTAAAATGGCATCTCAATGGGATATTATATTGCATTTTATATTATTAATGCACTGACTGCATGAATATAATACTTTTGCAGGACACTCCACTCATGGCCTTTTGTGAACTGCAGCAGCGAACCATACATCACAACATTAAGCATTCTGTTCAACAGTAGAAGAATGGTTCCTTTTAAACAAATAATAGTAGATTCCTGGATTTGGATGCAGTTTATAATAAAATCAGTAATCAAATTATCAACACAGGTTCTTAAGGTGGAAAATGGAAAAGAGATGTCTTGCAGACATGAAAACATTGGCACTTTTTCTTATGAAGATATGATGAATAATGGTGGGACAAAATGTAATTCTTATAAGTCAATTACAACAGTAGCAACATTTATTACATTAATAATGTACATAGCACTTTGACACAAAGAAAGAGCAGGGTGTGATAGTTCTACATATACAAATGGGTAGAGGTAGTCTGTTATATTTCTTATTCTACTAATTTTTCTTAAATTGGCAACCCAACCCATTCTCTTTGCAGAAAAGTACTCTGTGATAATTCTCTCCCCAGAGTTACTAAGTTCAAAGAAAGTTATCTGTTCCAATATTACCATAACACTTTTTTGTGGAACATCACAGAAGCCATGATGGTACAGTGGTAGCGTTGTTGCCTCACAACAAGAAGTTCTCCTGTTCGATTCTAGGCTGGCATGCCTTCTCTGTGGAGTCTGCATGTCCTTCACGTGGTCAAGTGGCCTCTGAAAGACATGTGTGAATGGGCATGCCTTCGCTGAAGGTAAACCAAAAACGTCACTGGGAACTGCTGCTGTACAAATGCTGTAAAATGTTTATTAAAACACAAAACAAACCAAAAGTATCAAAGTGTCTTCAGACAAAGTGCTTCTCACAAACATCACATTTTAAAATAAACATACACCAATCACTCTTCAGTAAAAAACCCCACCCTGTTTTGATTGTTAGCTGAAACTAACAAGTCATCATTAAAAACACATTGCCACTACTCTACTTTTAAGTGTTGGCTTCAGAGGCACCATATCATTCAGCCCAGGTTGAATATGGGCTGTTAAATCTAAAATCCACTTCTATGGTTTCTGTCTTTAACCTAATATCACCCCCCTCTCTTATTAATGAATACATTGGCTATCACCCTAAATTTAAATCTATGTGTGGGATTATCCTTTACATGATTATATAGCGCATTGTGCTCATCACAGTTCCTAATTGACGAAATGTGCTGTAGTATCCTGACCTTAAGCATATTGTTGGTTTTACCAACATAATATCCTGAGCATGACGTGCAATCAGCCAGGTTGGGCATCAGGCTGGCAACTTGGCACCATAAAAATCTACTGCCAATCATTAGTGAACCAGAGTTCTGCTGTGGCAACCCCTAACCAGGAAAAGCCGAAAAGACAAGCAACAACAACAAAAGTTTAATCTGTCTATCCTGACTTATATCACAGCAAACATTTCACTGAAGGGTTACTCTGACAAATTACAATGATGTTATTAGTAAGGAGACAAGCTTCATACATCTGACATATCACACACAAAGTGTAATAAATTGTTAAAAATTTCTTGAAGGACTCAGGAAATTAAATGATATTTATTCTGGGAATCACAATGAAAATTATTAGTACAAAGAACTGCTTTATCTGTATTAAGGAAAGCAGTGCAATCATTTTTGATTTTATTTAAGTTGATATGCCACACTCCTTTAAGCCATGACACAATAATTGTGATATATTGTCAGTAAAAAATGCGAGCTATGTCTATAATTTGTGAAAACTGTAACTTCTTCCTTTAAATATTCATATATTTTAAGCAAGGAATTAATTGTATTATATATAGGGTGGCCACCTTTTCAAATGCCCAAAGTGGGACATTTTTTATAGACATGTTAGATTTTGCAGGACAAAACATCCACAGCTAGTTCAAAAAGCAGAGTTTCACAGTTTTGACAAGATAAAAGCATATTGTTGTAGTACATGAGGTTCTTATGCTATTTCTGATAACATTTATGTGTTTGATATGTAGAATAACTATTAAAGAAAACTTAGGAAATACTTTTTGTCCTAAAATCTCAGGACATTTGCCATTTTTTAGTTTTTTCACAGGATGAAACTCCCCAAAGAGGGACTGTCTCTTGTAAAGAGGGACAGGTGGTAACTCTAATTATATAGACTAATGAAAAACTAAATCTATTTTCTGATCTGCCGGTAATGGGTGATCCTTTGTGATATAAACTTCATCATTCTCTATAATCCTTTGTGGCCCATGTTTCCATTGCTTCTCAGCTACTGTAATATTGTAGTGTTTGCATAATCCCCAATGCAGCAGTCTCACCACATTATTATGCATTTTAGAATACAGGCTTTCTGCCATTAGTGTATTACACCAAGCAAGATGTGTCACTGTTTGCAGGTCTGTTTTCCAGAAGCTGCAATTTTCTGTTTCTTCCACTTGTCCAATGGAATTGTAAACTAAAGTCTATGTAGTTCACTGTCCTGAACTGCAAATATTAATCTTTCATCTTTTGGTTGAACCACTCCTAGGTCAAATCTTAATCAACATGAGGTTGTTCCCGGAGTTTTCTGTAGTTACGACAATATTTATTCCTTTACCACAATTCATGAACACTCATCTGATCCTTCTCCTTATGCTCTTTATTTTGTTTCTGGCACATTTAGTTGCTGCATCATTTTTATTTACTTCTAGTTTGATTTGCATTCCCACTTGACACCAATATGATTCCGCTAAACTAAGCAGGAAAGTTATCTTACACTTCTTCTCCTCATGTTTTAAAACTTTCATGATATTTGGATCTCGTGAGGTCAGCAGTTATGTATGCAGTCCCATGAGTGCAGATCTACAAATGCAATCATTTTCAAAGAGACCCATATATCTTTCAGAACAAGGAATATGTAATCTTGGTATACACTGATTTTTATATACCATTTGATAAACATAAAGCATTTTTCAGTCACCCAAAAAATTGTAAGTTAGAAAAGGAAGAGCAAATTAGTTTATAGCTTGGACATCATTTCTAGGTGTTAGTGCTGTTTTCAATATTAGTTTTAGTATTCTAAAATATGACTCCCTACTGAAATGTCAGCATTCAAAATGCTGAGTCCCAACAAGCTGAAAAAAAAACAGGAGAAGAGCAAATCTTGAAAATCACTCATCTACTTTAAACTTCTTTTTGTAAGGGGGGGGGCAATGACTATAAACTCTGTCTGTATCACTTCTAGTATATAGTTTGTACATCATAGGAAGGCAAGTTACTCATCTATAGCTTTTAGGAAGGCTTATAGGTTCTCTTAAGGAGGTATATATTTTTCCTATTGTTAACCAGGCTGGTGTCTGTTCGGGATGCTCATATAAGTAGTTCCTGCTCAGGGCTAAATCTTTGTGTAAAGATGTTACATACTTGTAGCCAGAAGTTAGGTACAGCATCAGGGCCTGGGTTTTCCAGTTAGGAGCTTTTCTTAATTTTGTTTCTGGTTCGCTGGCCATAATGTCACCCAATTTCATAGCCTATAAATTTGAACTCCTTACTGTTTCTGAATGTTTATATCTATTCAGCACCTTTTGTTATGTTCCACTGGGTCTTCATAAATATTTTTCCAAAATATGTCTACTTTTTTGGTGGTGTTTCTATTCCTTTTGCTTTGTTTCCCAGTCTCTATATTTTTTGGGTTATCAGTGAATGAATTGGTTATTTTGTACTTTTCCTTTGTTTATCTGTGTATCTTCTAAATTTTTTGCCTGTGCTAATATGCTTAATTTATTATTTGCAATAGTGTATGATAGATCCTGGTCTGTCCTGATACTGTGTATTACTTTTATCATGTCTATCTTTCTAAGTATTTTTGTTGATCTGTTCCCTTACACACACACACACACACACACACACACACACACACATATGGATAGATAGGTACATATAGTAGTCAACCTGTATGTATTTAGGAGGGAATCACAGAATGTGGAAAACAATCCTGTAGACATTGCATGCATATGCAGAGTTTACATGGCAGGTCATAACAGAATCCTAAATACAGCTGTGAATAAAAATCCTTAATCATTTTGCAACATATCTGTTCAGTGGAATGCCAGATGTCATCTTAACACTAATGGAATTGTTGTTAAAACAAAAACTAATATCTAAAGATATACATTCCTGAGACAAAATTGATATATTTAGGAAATACTTAGCTTGAGTGACATACAGGTGACAGAATATGTACATAAAGAACTCAGTCAAAATTAATAATTAGGGCAGTTAAACTTTACAAAAGAAGTTACAGTACTGTGTTGAAGAAGAAGTTTTGGTTTATAAAGAATCTCACAGGTATCAATAGCAGAGTTATCCTGATGTGTAAGATGAAAGCTAAGAGTGAATTCCCTTGCTGAAGTTCAGTTGCATGTTCTTCATATCTTACTCTTTAGTCTGCTTCTGTTTAGCATCTTAGTAATCAGTATGTCAGACCTGAGTGAAACAACCAATCTTCAAAATCTTTGTTCTGCTGTAAGCTTGCCTGTTGCAAGGGCCAACTAGCAAAATATTTTTAGTGACATTCAAAATGACTTTATGATTCTGTGGTATATCAGAACACCCCCCCCCCAAAAAAAAAAAAGTTCATGAGAATCACTTCTAGTACAATCTCCCCTAACACAGCTTACTGTTACTGCCTCTGAAACAATTTTATTGAAGAAAGCACCACAAAACTACACAAACACTTAGTAGATGAATACCTTAAGCTTGAAGCATGCTTTTCCTTTGGATATCAAAGATATTCTGAGAAAAAAGTTAGTCATAATGCATTCTTCAAAGCCTTTTATGAGCATGCAGTATCATACAGCTTTATCTATATAGCTAGCTAGCTATATATATATATATATATATATATATATATATATATATATATATATATATATATAAAGATATATACATATACAAATTCATAGATGCACACATACACACACACACACACACACACACACACACACACACACACACACATACACACACACACACACACACACACACACACACACACACACAAACACAGATATATGCATATATACATATATATGGGTCCATAGCATTACATCAAAATACAAGAGAAATTAATGTAACCTGTTCAATGCTTGCATTTTGAAAACCCAAACCAGTGAAAGACTGAAAAATTTGTGGTCACTTAAACTGACACCCTACCAAGACATTCAGGCCTAATTTGTCTGAATAGTAGTAGTGATACAAAATGTGTTTTGTAAGGGTCGGGGCAGGGATAGAGTTACGGTTAGTGCTCAGTGCTCATTAGTGAGGTAGTACATAGGGCTTCCGTACACTGACAATAGTTAGGCCAACAAGATAAGTGAGGACAATCACCTCATACTGTCTGTGCTCATTAAAGTTCCCCACACTGGTTCATCATCTTTGACATATCAGCCTGCATGTGTGTGATATTTAACAATAAGCACAAGGGATATATATATAGTAATTCCAACTCTGTGGTATCTTGACAAGCATCTATCTAGAGTATTCCCCCTACTTCGGGCATCAGAAATCTGTGAGTTAGTGTAGGTAGCAATGGTACCTAGAAGGGTGGCGGTCATAGATTTAGCATACATATGTAATAGAGATGGATGGATGCAGGTGGGTGAAGTCCTACTGGAAAAGTGTAAAAGCAAATTTCAGAATTCACTGGTTATATCGATCACATTTCAATATTTGGGTAACAGGGATTTCCTTTCCACAGGGTCTCACCCTTATTACAAAGTCCAGCTGACCATATGTAGGTCTACTAATGCCAGCTTATTAGTTATTCCTTATTCATACAAATGATTTGTAATCTCACACCCATCTCTCTCTCTCTCTCTCTCTGTATATATATATATATATATATATATATATATATATATATATATATATATATATATATATATATATATATATATATATATCGACAGAAAGACAGAGAGAAAGATGTTTTCCAAACCAGAAAATCTTGTAAGCAGATGTTCCTATTCTGCCTGTTTCTTCTGGGGAATGCAGATTTTATCGCACATCAACTCCTTAGTGGGTGGGTGAGGTGGCAGTGATCAAGACTGCCCCAGGGGTCCTATAGTGCTCCATAACTGTTTCACACATTAAATCCATTGTTCCTATTGTCATGACTAATTTAAATATATAAGCTATGAAGATTTGTTTTTATTTGTTAACCAGTTAAGACCATTAGACACAAGCATCTCTTTTCCAAGGTTATCAAGGTGCACTGGGTGGTTGATTGCAATCAAACCCAAGATTACAAGATTCAAGATTTTAGCTGCTATCCTTTGAGCTGAGCTACCAGATAATGACTATTGCTGGCGGTGATGGTTTTCAACCAGAAAAAAACAAAAATTCCTGGTGAAGGGCAATAACAACTGTGGCTTCTTTCTTATATGAGATGGTTCTAAATGTTTAGCCCATCACTGGAGGCAATTGTAGTTCTTATCCTCGGGGAGGTGGGTTACATGATCTCCATTTTTGTGACAATAAAAGAACAGAAGTTTTATTGAAAAAAGGCATATTTCAAAATCGAATGTGCATCAATGTTTTCTTATGTGAGGGTGCATAGCTTTCCATATCACATACAGAGTGTATGCCTTTTGCAACCTCCTAATTTATATTATGAGTTGTGAGATGAGACAGTTGTATCTGAGGTAAATGACAATTTCCTTATTGCAGATGTCTTGGGAGTACTAGGATGCTTTTACAAACAGCAAAGCTGTATCACTCATAATCTCTGTGATGGAAATACCACACCACACCCCCATTCACCCCAACAAACTGATATGCTAGCTTCATGTGGTACACTGCTGTGGAAAGGGATTCATAGTTTTGAAGTTGCAGCATTGAATGCATGACTTCATTCATCACAGAGTCTAGTCTCAGGCTAATAGTTTCATAGTATAGTACTAGGCTATCTGCCCTGGGGCATTTGTAAGCCTAGCCATAGAGATGTGGCTTTAAATACAAAATGTACAGATAAAATCTAGAATACTGTGCCTCTGTCTAGTAGTGACACAGTGAAGGTCCCCTTATATAATAGAATTAGTTTACTGTGCCTCTGTCTAGCAGTGACACAGATGTGATCCCTGGGGTAAACTTACGATCTCCCATCCACTCATCAAGATTTCTCTTGAAGAGATTCAGTGAGGCGCTCTGCCTAATATGAACTGGGATCCTGTTCCAAAGCATGGGAAGCCTCTGGGTTATGAATCTATCCCTCCAGCATGTCCTATTCATACTTGTGCCGAGGTTTAAGTCTTTAGCTCTCGTGGTCCTGATGGATTTGGATTTTTTGAGGTGGAGCATGTCCATCAGATCCTGATTGGACATGGCCTTGTATGTCAGGCAGAGATCACCTCTGAGCAGGCGGTATGCTACTGAATAGAGCTGAAGTTTCTTTAGTCTGGCAGAATAAGACATATGTTGGAGACCCTTGATCCTTTTGGTAAGGTACTTTTGTGGTCTCTCCAGCTGTTGCAAGTGCCGGGTGAGGTACATACCAAATGGGGCATTGTACTCAATCATGGGTCTGATGAGGGAGGAAGATAGGGGTACAATGACATCCTTGGATCTGGATGTGAAACCCTTCATGATGAGGTGTGCAAGGTAGAATGTTTTTCTAACCACTTTGGCAACGTGGGTGTCAAATGAGAGGTCGCTGTCTGCTTGGGACCCTAGGTCTCTGATTACTTTTTCCGTACTCAGTGGGTTGCTGTCTATGTGATAATTTGTGGGTACTTTGTTTTTTCCAAAAGGGATAACTATACATTTTTTGGCATTTAGTTTAAAGCCGTGACTACAGCACCAGTTGTCCGTTTCAGTGAGGCCTTTTTGTAGGATGTGTGTATCTGCTGGTGTATCGACTATGGCACCTAGTTTGCAGTCATCTGTGAACTTAGTCAGCCACAGCCCTCCCATGTTTGCTTTAACATCTGAGAAATAAATGCCGAACAAGAGGGGTCCCAGGACAGATCTCTGTGGGACACCACTTGTGACTGGCTTTGAGTCTGACATTGCTCCAGCGATTTTAACTTTATGGGTTCTGTCCTTTAGCAAGTTTGCAACCCATCTAGTGACATAAGGGGTTACTTTTAAGCTGTTTAGCTTATCTATGATGCCTGAGTGGGGTATTGTGTCGAAGGCCTTAGCCAAGTCCAGGTATGCTGTATGGACTGCTTTGCCCTCATCAATGGCTCTAGTGACTGTTTCAAAAAAGTCAACCAGGTTTAAAAGGCAGGATCTGCCCTTTACAAAGCCGAACTGGGTGGGGTCAAGGGTCTGTAGGTCCCCTATGTCTCTGTTTATGAGTTCCATAATGATTCTTTCCATAGCTTTGCAGACCAGGCTAGTCAAGCTTATGGGGCGGTAGTTTCCAGGGTCTGTAGAGGCACCCCCGTGTGGAGTGGGACCACTGTTGCTGTACGCCAGTGTTCAGGTACATATCAGTAAGGCTAAGGTTAAATAGCATTTTTATGTGTGGGTTTAGCTCCCCTTGGAGTTCACGTAACACGCACCCTGGGATACCGTCAGGTCCCATTGATGCTGTGTTTTTTGCTTTGTTTAGGGCGGTTCTCACTTGGACATCTGAGATGACAGGGAGATTACATTCAGCTGGGATAATTATTTCTTCTTTTGGGGGTGACGGAGGCGAGAAATTTGCACTGAACCTATCAGCCAGAATGTTAGCAATATCTGTGGGTTCAGTGTATTTTTTGTTGTTGTGAACCAACTCTGAGCATATCTGAGGGTTTCCGCCCAGGTTTCTAACATAGCTGAAGAAGGCTTTGTGGTTATCTTTAGTGTCCTTAGCGATCTTTCTCTCAAAGTTTGCCTTGGATGTTTTTATGAGAGAACGTAGTTTTCTGCTAATGTTGATCAGAGATGTCTTCCCTTCATGGTATTTGTGCGCTCCGCAGTAGCTTCCTTCTTTTGTTATACAATTTGTTTATGGCTGAGGTCCACCAGACAGGACGCTTACATTTGGTGGAGAGGGACTTGGATTTGTTTGGGATTGCATGATCCATGCATTCTTGGAGATGTCCATAGAAAGCATTTGTGAAGGATTCGGCATTGTGGGATGTGGTATCCACTGGCACAGTGGGCTTAAAGGATACCATCTCAGTCTTAAGAAGAGTGAAGTCTGCTTTTGAGAAGTTTTTCACTGTGGTCTTTTGTGCTGGGGGTGGAGGTGGGATATGTATATCCAGGGTGATTAGTTTGTGGTCAAATCTCCCTAGTGAGGGGTATACTTCTGGTGTGGAGCATTTTGTCCCCATGTTTGTGATGATCATGTCTAGTATATTATCTCCCCTAGTGGGAGAGGTGACTAGTTGTTCCAGTGCATTTGAATTTATGAATTCCAGGAACCTTTGGGCTAGGGTATTAGGGCTGGAATAATGTACCCAATCTATGTTTGGGTAGTTGAAGTCTCCCAGTATGATGGTATTTTGTGATACATTCATATCCTCCAATGTCTTCAGGAAGGCTGAGTGGGGTTCTTGAGATTGGGAGGGTGGTCTGTAACATGCTACCAGTTGTATAGCAGTTTTGCCTATGGTTAGTTGCACCTGTATGGTCTCTGATGCTTCATGTGTTGCTACTAACCTGGAGGTGTGGGTGTCCTTTATGAATATGGACACTCCCTTTGTGGTTCGGCCCGGGTTTTGGGGCCGAAAAGCATGATACGAGGTATAGCCTGGTAGTGCTGGGGTGCTCTCAGGAGCCTTGAACCAGGTTTCAGTTACTGCACAGATGTCGATGTTCTCCATGCTGAGGAGTGCATCAAGTGCCTGCATCTTGAGATTTAGACTTCTGGCATTGAGCAGCATTACCCTTAGTTTTTTCCATTTTTGTTTTCTAAGGAGGTGGGTTTGTCTTTTGAGCCTTGCCTAAAAAAGGCACTATGGGGGTGGCAAGAGCTTTAGCCAATATCCGGAAGCCCAGTGGGGACAGGTGTAAGCCATCCCTTGCGAAGCAGCGTGGCTTGTCCAACATATCATCCCAGGCAGACAGACATTGGATCCCCTTAGAATGACACCAGTACTTGAGCCAATTGTTAAAGCTGATCATCTTGTCTTTGTATTGTGGTATCATTCTTGGTGAGGGCAAGATGCTGCTCAGGGTCAGGGTCATACCAGCCTGGGCTACATAATCGGAGAGCTTCTCTTTGTCTCTTTTCATGTAGTCCAGGGAGTCGTCTCAGGTCATTCACACCAGCATGGACATTGACGGAGTCATATTTGTACTTGCTTTGGAGTGACCTGAGTGCGTGTGTTATGTGGCGGATCCTAGCTCCCGATAGACAGCTCACAGTCACCTTCTCCTTGTTCAGCCTGGTCAGTGGGACATCAGTGTGTCTGACTATGGAGTCACCTATTATTAGTGTATCAGGCAAGGTGTTTGGCCTTAAGGGCTGCGATTGGTTGACACACTGATTTATTGAAGTATGTGTTGCATGTGTTTTGTTTTGAGGTGGTGGATTTTTGGATGTCTGCTTTGGGAACCTCTGTTGTTTTGGTAAGTTTTTTATTAGAGCCTCCGAGTATGTCATTGTGTTTTTATGTGTTTGGTTTGCAGTTGTGGTAGGTCTATGTGGAACTGGGATTGTTGTGTGTGTGATTGCCATCTCCTCCTGTCTGGTCATGCCAGCCCTGAGTTGAGAGAGAGTTCAGCCTCAAGTTACTGTGACTAACTATGATGAGCCTCTTCTATTGTAACAGGAAATCTGGCAGATGGGTTGGAAACACATTCTTTATATTCACAGAAACTCTAGATTTAAGAAAATTCCAGAAAATGTACTAATATGTATAAACACACGAGTATACCACTGCAGCATGCTAGTAGGGTCAGATGTGGTGCATTTAGTTAAAGAGTATTCACCAAATCTCACTTTGCTGACAACAAAACAAGGAAGATAGATTTAAAATTGCATCATACAATTTATTTTATTTATTTATTTATTTTATTTTACATTCGTTGACCGGGCTAGTCGAACTGGATATATGTCCATTTTCAATAGAGGCCCGGGGAGAAAGGCTTCACATAAGCAAAATATTAGCAATTACAGGTACAAATAAGTAAAAATGTAACAAATTTAGGTGCAGTACTATTTTAAGTTGAAGAACAACAATATTTTTTATCCAAATCTGCTTTAAGAGTAGGTTCTTAGTTCCAGCAATTCTCATCCCCTTTTGTAGTTTAGGCCATAATTTGTTGTGATGAAGTCAGCTTTCTTCCTTTTTAGGAATAATAGTCCTCTCAGCCCTTCTGAAGATGTTTTCCAAAACAAAGGCTATCAGATTCTCAGGAAACTAATTTCATTTGCATACTTTTTCCATATTGTAGCCCCCCCAATCTTCCCTTATTTTCACCATGCCCTTGGCTGTACTTCATTCTGTCGCTGACCCTATCCTTGTTTAAACCAAACTGTCTTTTACTCATCCTTCTAAAAAATCCCTTCAGATGTTTAATACTTTACTGTCAGCACTATTGTCTATGTGAAAAATGACCATTTTTTTCAAGCAAAAAGAACAACTCTGTCACGACAGTTGCAAATACTGGAACACCGGAGATTTATTGTATAAAAACTTTTTAAGCGTCTTTCGTTTGCTAATTCATAAAAAATTTGCTGCTATAAAACAGACCAACTTACACTAAATCATAAAACTATACTACGCATACTGTGGCAACATCAATGTGAATGCTAAATATAAATGTTATGTTGTATAAAATATATACGTATATCAAAAATATATGCAAGAACATCCTGTATGAATTAAGGGAAACTTATCAAAACTGCTAAATGCTACATGTACCAAGTAACACTCATATCTCATTACAACATCAAACATTGTGAACATAGAAACAAATAAATAGCTTTTAGCCTAAATGACTACTCAATAAAGCTTTACATAATAAGAACATATTAATAAAAAATAAATAAATAAACATGTCTATCAACTTTATACCAAAACTACTTCCTATCGGTCATCTCTGCAAACTTCTTAGTTTTAAAATACTGCTAATAGAACAGGTTTCATTTAATCCTGGGAAATTGTAAGCATTAAGCTTAATTTGCCAAAATAATTCTAAATCTTCAAGTTGTATGGGTGTATGTCCACCCCTAATATCCTGCGATACTTGATCAATAGCAAAAAACTTAAATTTATGGTCTGTATTCAATTGGATATGTTTAGCTAAAGCGTCATCCATTTTTCTTTTACCAATAGCATATTGGTGTTCATACATTCTATCACGGAGCCTACACTCCGTTTTGCCAATACAAAATGCAGGACAACATTGGCATTTAGCTAAATAAACTACCAACCTAGAATTACAATTGAACCTACATTTAACTTTGAAGTGTGTGCCATTAATGGCAAACCAATTGGCTACCTCTACAAACTTACAAAAATTACAGTTTTCACATTTATTCATACCTGTTATTCTAGGGATACTATGACGTTGTTGATCTAGCAAATTCTTCAAGTTCCTGCCTCTCCTAAATATTACTTTGGGCAAGCTACCTAGTTTATTAAATAACATTGGGTTAGTTCTAAACAGTTCTCAGTTTTTCTGAATGGTCTTAATACAAAGATGGCTATGCACACTAAATGTAGTAATAAAACTTAACTGAAAATCATGAATGTCCTTTTATACAGCTGCCATATTAACATGAAAATCATGAATGCTTGAATCTGTCAGCTCGTTAATATTATCTGCTGTCACAAAGTTACTTGTCTGTTCAAGCACTCTAACCTTGACAGCCAGAATGGGTTTGTAAATCTGGTTAGATCTTTTCAATCTAATCTCATCAATTAAAGAGTCTAGCAGAGTCTCAGGGTAGTCACGGTGTAAAAACATGCTTTTTAAGAAGTAGCATTCATCAATAAATTCTTCTTCCTGACTAACTATATGTGAATCCCTTACTAACTGACCCTTAATGATTGACCATTTCCGATAACAAGGATGGCAAGTAGAAAAGTGAAGAAATGAGTTAGAATAGGTGCTTTTCCTATGTATCTTAGCTGTAAAGCAACCCTATGTTCTATTCTTGACTAACCAAATATCTAGATAAGCTATAGCTTCTGTGTCAAATGTAAATGTAAATTCTAGAAACTGTGTAGACTGGTTAAAAAATTCTAACACATTTCTACTAACTTCACTATCTCCATTCAATAAGATAAAGATATCGCCAATGTATCGCATGTAGAATACCAGGGAGTCACTAAAATTGACATTTTGAAATACAAATTCAGATTCCCAATAAGCCATTACTAAATTTGCTGTGCTGGCCCCACATGGGGAGCCCATAGCAACCCCGACTTTTTGTAAATAAAAGTAATTGTCAAACATGAAAAAATTATTTGATAATATGAGGTCGATTAATTCTGTCACCAGGGAAATTTCAGCTACTGGATCTCCATGCTTGTTTAATATTAAACCCACCCACTCTATACATAAGTCGTGGGGGATACAAGTGTAAAGGTCTTTCACATCAACAGTGAGAAAATTATAATTCTCACTGTACTGCAAGTTGTCAATTTTTTCCAAAAAGGACCAAGAATCCTTACATATTTGGTTCTCGAAGACCAAATACTTCTGGAGAATAGCGCCAACTACCTTGGCACAGGAATATGTAGGTGAACCTCGACCATCAACTAGGGGTCTCATAGGTGGATTTAGTAAGTCTTTATGAATTTTAGGGATACCGAAAAGGTATGGAAATTTTGGATATGATGTTGACAAGTAATTAAAAATGTTCTGTTCGATCCTACCTTCTATATACATATCATTAATGCAATTTTTGATGAGGCAATAAGCTTTATTGACCTCAGAATGTGAACTTGGTTCATATGCACTATTAGTCAATAACACTTTCATATGCTCAGTGTAATTGATGTTATCAAATACTACTAAACCTCCACCTTTATCTGGTTTACACACACGTATATCCTGTGACTTAATATACTCTAAATACTCACGTTCATCTCTAACTGTATTATATGAAGGCTTAACTCTAAGACCGGATCTAACTGCTTGTCTAATATCCAATTCACAAAGTTGTTCGAAAATATGTAAGACGGATGTAATGGTGGATTAAATGTACTGGGTATATGAAATTTATCCACACCTGGTGCATTCATAACATCCCCCAACATTAAATGAAGATTTAACTTCCTAGTGAAAGTTTTAATGTCAATAACAGTTTTAACAAAATACAATTGCTGTAAGGGGACATAAGTATGTCCCTTTGTCAAAAAATCCACTATGTTGGAAGAAATAGGCACAGAAGAAAAGTTATAAACTTTAAAATATCCCTCTTTGTTAGTAATAACAACAGGGCCAACTGTGTCTATCCTCTCTGAAACAGTCAATAAATTAGAATCCGTCAAAGTCAATGTTGGTTCTTGAGGTATACTTCCTAACCTGCAAAATGCAACTGGGCTAGGATATGCTTCAACAAAGCAAACTGGATTGATTAAGTCTTGTGTTTGTTGAACTTCGATTTGCCTTTGTTCGGTTGAAAATTCTTCTGTTGTTTCGGCCTCGCTCCTGTGTAATTGGCTTGCCGAAAATTTTTTCAAGCCATTGTTTATCTTATATTAATAATAATTTTAGCAGTTTTCATTTGGGTGACAGACAGTAGATATATACAAATATAAGGATGGCAATGGCAAAAGCATACATGGCATTCCATGTAAATTCTGAACAGAACCTTCTGGAATTGAATCATGCCCCCCCCCTTTTTTAAATATTGGCGGACATACCAGGGTTTTGTGAACTAACTGCATTGCTTTGCTGCTCAGCTACAGATTATTGGACTTACCAACACCCATAATCACAATCTTCCTTTATTCTTTAATACAAAGAAGTATTTATGATGTAAACCTTTTTCTGTCCCATTGAAACTACCATTAGTAACAGACTGTCACATACTGTGCATGACATTCAAATTTAGCATTATTATAGATGAAATAGCTTGTCTGGATGCCTCATTAACAGAAGGGAAAAAAGCCAGAACACAGCCAACTGGACTGCAGCTGGTGGGGAAGGGAACAAAGGGCATTTCAAGCAGATTCTGAACAGAACCTTCTGGGATTGAATCATGCCACCCTCACACATTTTCTAACAATTGGTGGACATACCACGATAGTGTGAACTAAATGCATTGCTTTCTGCTCTGCTCCAGATTGCTGAACTTATTAGTTCCCATAAGCACCACCTTCCTCTGTTATTTAATCCAAAGAAGAGTTTCTGATTTAAACCTTTTTCTGTCCCATTAAAACTAGCGTTATTAACAGACTGTCACATACTATGCATGACAATGCAATTTAGCAATATTATAGATGAAACACCTTGTCTTGATTACTCATTAACAGAAAGGAAGAATGCCAGAACTGAGCCAACTGGAATGCAGCTGGTGGGGGAGGAAACATAGCTACAATCCCTTAAAATACTAATAGACCTAGGGTTGCCTCCTTTCTTTGGGGCTAAAACCAGATCAAGGCCACACCCCTTCATACCTCCCACAACCCTACCCATTTCATTCCCTTTCCCACCCATTTTCTGTCCATTTTGTGACATCACCGTCACATCAGATGAGGGGGAAACGCCCTGTTTTTCCATTCCTGATGCCTTCTTTCTGCCGATTTAATATGCTTGTCTCTAAAAAAAACAGTAAATCTGATAATTTAATAAATTCATATAGTCAGTTTCTTTTTTTGAAACAGAATACCATTGTTTACACAGTGTTTTCCAGACTACCAGACAATCGGTTTGATTTCTGGAGAGTCTGTAAAAAAATAGATAGGTGGCAATGATAAGCAGACGCCTTCTTCATCGCACAATGCAACTAACACTAAGGGAGAGGAGAGCAGGCAACACAGGCTGCAGTGCCGAAGAGAACTCACCTCCCCCAAACATGATCTTATATAACATCCCTCCTCTTCACCCCTCCTGCAACTTCACTCAAATCCCCCACCTTCCTCCCAACCTTTCAAATATAACCCACTTAAAGACATACACCAGTGACAAATTAGTCTGCCAGGCAACCTCCATTTGTCACTAACTAGATACTTCAAATAAACATCTTGACACTCTCATGACTTGTGCCCAGCTTTACAAAATATACCAACAATCAATAACAATCAACTTTATTGGCAAACATAACACAACCAGCAGTAGCATACCACAAAACCAAGAAGCATGATAAACCGCTCACCTCCTTCATAAATACTGTATCCTAACACCCACATTTTTAAAAGCTATGAGCATGTTATACCATTACCATAACCCTATATCAGCATTCCACCACTCACTAACCAGTCTGAATACTAACAGGCAGTGAGGGTGTGTGTGTGTGTGGGGGGGGGGGGGCTACCCATTAAACCACTACTAGAGCCTTTCTTCACCTACCACACTGCTTTACAGCTTGCCCCGATGAATACCTAGAGCTTATCTCCCAAATAAATCTTTCAAAAATAACATTTGCATGTGAACATGTCTAACCCAATGTCATTATGATGTACACCATCAGTGAGAACCAGATCCCCATTCGCAAGTGAGTGTGCCATTACAGAAAAACCTCTTGCAACATTTATTTTACTCACTCTATGGTTAATAAACCTCTAGTCATCTGCATTGCTTTAAATTTATCCACACCTCTTCAAACCAAGCTGGGAATTATGGCAGACCATGCAACCTTAGCCCCCAGGAACATCTGTACAGCCCAAGAAAAGTCCCTTAATAAACAGGTAAGCAAACTTATTTTAGGTAGGCTACCAATGTCATTACCTCCCAAATATATAATAATCTACCCAAGTTAAGAAACTCCTGTCTCACCTCCTTCAGTGCTGGTAACAAATGGCACCATTGCCTACCTCTTGAATCTTGTCACTGAATTTGCAATTGAAACATATCCAGGTCAAACTGCACATCACTGGAACACACCTTCTTCTGGCCATCCTGTAGATAAGCTAGTGACCCAAAATGACTAACCTCTTTCTGCCTGTAAAAAAAGACACACAATTAATACCTCACCTTACATTGAATTATCAAATGTCCACATATCCTTTTTTTGTTACCAAATGTAACTCAGAAATACCCTAGACTGCCACCTCCCTGCTCTCTTAATCACTTCCACAAACCTGCCTTACTCAGCCAATTCCAGTGCCCTACCAATTCTAAAAGAATGTGTGTGTGGTATAATTACCTGCCAACTCCCTTGTGCTGTCAATGACATCCGCACAGCCCTTTATGCTGTCACTGCTATCCACAGCCCCCTTGTGCTGTCAATACCATCTGTACCACCCTTGTGATGTCAATACCATCTGCACTGCCCCTTCTGATGTCAGTGCCATTCACACCCAAAACACAAACCTCCTAGCATCAGCTCTCTTCCTTTTCTGATCACAGTTAACCCCCAATGGTTTAACACACGCCTCTCACCATTCTTTAGTGCAAGCAGCTGCACACAGCGAATATGCACTACTTCTTACAAAAACACCTGCTTTCCCTTCTTTCTTGATCAGTTTTTGAATAACTGAACTACATCAAGACACCCAAAGTAATAATTAGGCTTCCTTTTTTCAGTAATAATCAGATCTTCTCACGTCAACTCACCTAACAATTTACTAACACAAAAAGCACTAGTGTACTTGAAAGCTGACAATGTGGCCCACAGCATGTAATCAAACTGAGAACAGGCCATCCTGTGCAAACCAGCAAATAACAGCATTGTATGTTAACCCAGTGGTGGCCTTCTATCTCCAATCCTAGGGTAAACCTTTTCCCAACCTTTCAATAACCTCACACTCCTCCAGTAATTCATAATCTCCTGTAAACCCCACAATCTTGACACAGCACTCATGCTACAGGATACAACCTCTTTATCCTAACCTCTTCACCCAACTTCCATCTTTCCATTAAAAAACTCAATACTGAGTCTTATGACCAACTTCTCAACTTTGATGGCAAACTAAACCCAAATGTCTTACAAACCATCAAAGACTCACTATAAGTCTTTCTGGTTATCTTGGACCATGATTGCTAGACCAGCCAATCTGCCATACTTAACCAATCTTCCACACCTTCCTAGGTAAAATAGTACAGCTTACCTCAGTATCAGGTGCCAGCTGTTGGAACCTGTAAAAGTAAAAACAGGACAAGCTATCAGGTAAGACATTGCTATGGCCTGGAATGTGCTCAGCTAAAACAGAAAGGTTAAACAAAGTAATCCTCTTGAGTAACTGCACCCATCTAGATCTTACCATCCTCTTAGATAAAACTTCCACTGCTGCTAGGTTGTCTGAGTGAAATATCACCTTGTTCTGAAAATCATCCCAGAAGGCTACCAGTGATTCCCCAATTGCTATCAATGTTAAGAAGGTGATTTCTTTTCCTCTTTGTCCAAGCTTCGACGAACCACTTCCACCCAAAATGAATTCATACGCAAGCCCCCTGCTGCATACATAAACAAATCAATATGTGGCACTGTCATGTAATCCTCCTGCCAAAAATATACTCAGTTAAAATGCTAGAGAAACTCCAGCCAATGGACATATCTTTTTTGACAAGACTACCTGCCCTAACCTAATAGAGTTACACTTCACTACCTGAAATAAATTAGCTAGCACCCTTGTAAATGTACAGTATGCCCCGGTCCTAGCACACTGCAAGTAAAATTTAATGAACCTAGAACTTCCATCTCTTTCCTAACCTAACCCTCAACTCTTCCTTCTTCACTATTCACCCCGCCTTCTCTCACACTTTCTTGACATGCAGGAGCTTGAAAATTTCAAAGTTTATATCCAACTGTAAACCTAAAGAGTTTAGTGCCCTGGCTGTTTCCTCTGCTGTATCCTTAGATAACTGCACTTCCAATTCGATGCACACTTGCTCAAATATCCTCATCTCCTGCATGACTGATTCCTTACCTTCACACATCAACAAAAAATCATTCAGGTGGAAAACCAGTCTCATGTCCACTGCCCTCTGTTGCCACACCCAATGTAATGCTGTATTGCACTTTTCAAACATGGAACATGTAAGTGTGCAGCCCAGAGACATGGATTTGTCAAAGCAAATTTTTTCATTGAGATGCACACCCAACATAGGCCTATCCTGCTCCTTCACTGGTAATGACTAAAAGGCAGATTCAGTATCAGACTCAGCCATCCACAGCTCCTCATATGCTCTGACTGCCCTCACTGCCAGATCCAAAGAGGAATATTGACTCAACATCTTACCTATCTATGTGGGTATTGACAGAATCACTTTCTGAAAAAGACAAATGATGTATTAACCTATATTTCCCTGGTGACTTCTTGGTTACCAATCCCAGCAGTAAAACATGGTATCCATTAAATGGTGGAGGCTTGAAGGGAGTTAACAACCTACCCATTGACACTTCCTTATTCAACAATTTCTGAACTACCTATACCTTCCCCATTACTGATTTCAAATTCTTGTACATCAAAATGAACCACCTACCCTTAATTTTATCACAAAACCACCTTGAATTCCCTACCAACTGGAGCGCTGCTTCCCTATCGAGGTATGCTTGAAGCAGCTGCTCCAACTGACTGTAATTTGTGTGTGAATGCACCAGCCGCCTTACTGGTGCTGTAATGAAAGGGAGGCCCTCCCCTGGCACCCCTGTGACTCCCCCTTTCTAGACTACCAGTCTCCCCTCTCTGTCCTTTTCCATAAAACTCAGCTCTTGGTCCACCTGCCACATCCTTTCTACAAAATTTAAGCCCACTGTGCTGGCCTGAACAGTGAGCACAAATGTGCAGAAATCCACAAGAAGGATAGAAACACTTAACCACATTGAAAGCTCAACATGTCTTCATCTTACTCCCCCTCCATCCAACAGTTCCTTGACTACACTGCTGAGCCTATCCAACATGGTCCCCATCCACATTTTGGGATACCTGTGCTCCCAAACAAAAGAATTATCAATAACCTTCAGTTTGTGAAAGCATTGATCATACCACAGTCAGGCATTACCACCACTAGTTCACTGCACTTCCCTAACCATTACTATGTAAGCTAACAAAGTTAATGCCTGTCGGGGCTTCCTTGCAAGGATCATGGCCATGAAATACACAGACCTCCGAGATCCAGTTGTCCAAAGTATGCACACTATACCTTCCTGCACCTCTCCTCATTAAAGCAGCCATTGTTGCTATGAGATCCTTAACCCTAGACTCAGCCTCTGCCACCCACTGTGCACCATCAGAGACTATAAGATCGAAAACTTCAACAAACTCCACCTCCACATTTTTTTTACAACTAGTGAGATGTGAGTTGTAATAATAACTGGTTCATCAGATACCTCTTCTGCAAGACCAACTGCAGTGCCCCTACTGAACAGCCTTCCACTTCCTGACTTCCTGTAATTAACTCCCATTACCAGGCAACATAGGGAAATTGTAATTACCTCCCAAAACCTGGCACCCCTGCTAGAGCCATGTTCCATCGCACTACCTCCACCCCTTCTCAAACCTACCCTACACTACTTCCATCACCCAACAAGCTCTGCAACCCACTCCTGTCCCCCATATTCAAGTCCCACACCAGCATACGTAAATCTGCATCCACCATCATGCTACTTGTGCTCCCTTGCTTAATAAAAATATTAGCATCATTACCTGTAGATAACTATGACATCATGTGTTTCTCGATAACCACTCTACTGTTGACTTCCTTCTAATTCCTGTGAATCCTCCTGGTAGGTCTGCTCTGCACCCCTTCTGGCTCATCTGGATCATTTGCTTGTAGTCTCTGAGGCCTCAGTAGCTTGACTTTCCCCATGATTACATCAGTTTTGATCACCTGTAGACGCCTCTACCTGGATAACCTCTGCAGCTCTTGCTCCTGTATTTTGGAATTACTTGTCTGTTTGAGCCACAAGCTCTTGCCATTTTTTCACCAGGTCCTCTACTTGTGCCATCCTGAATGGAAACAAAAAAAACACAAATCACAAACAACAATGCTCACATCCCTTATCCCCCTTTAAGGTACCTCACCAACTATCCTCCAAAGTCCTCGACAAGATCCCCCCCCCCCCATTACCATCTACCCTCAATAATAACTGCATCCAAGAAGCCAAATACCCTGCCTGACTTTGATCATCACCTCATAGTAATCTACCACCCCCACTTCTGGGGTATGCCTCCCATTGTGTACTGACCTGTAGGGGCTTTTTATAGCTACAGTCCGTAAGAATTGCCTTTTCTTCCATTTGCTTTCTGTTTGCGTTTTATTGCCTCTTTTTCTTTTTCTTTCCTGTTTCCTTTCCTTTTTTTAAATACATGGCCCCTCAACAGCCAACTCACTACACCCTGCATCACCTAGAATCCTCTTTCCCCACTGTCACTGCCAAATGGAGACTTTGTAGAAAAGGTGGAGAATTTATACTTAATGACTAATGACAATAACCAGCATTTTAGACTTATTTTACTTCAGCAAATGTACATTAATTCACATTAACGTATTCAGGCAACGTCCCAGGTTAATAATAATATGTAACAGTATCCTAGCTTACCTGGAGTACCTCCAATTTAACCTTTGCACCTGTTTCCTTGAGCTATGCTGCACTTCTGCTCTCCACCTTCTAAGTCTAAAAAGAAGAGCACGTCTCTCTTTCTCTCACTTTTTTTTTTTTTAATCAATGGGCAAAATGAGGAACCTTACTAGTAACATAATACCAGATTCAGCTAAGAAACTCACATGGTCATTATGCATACTACTACAAATTCAGAGAAATTTTTTTATATATAAAGTAAATCCTGCTATCCATCTCCCCAGACAGAGATCTTTACCAGAGTCATTATGCCCTCCTCCTGTATAGGAATGTATTAACATTAAACTTAAAAATGCTCCCTTCCACTGAAGTACCATATTCCTGCCATTACAAGGGTTGGAGTTGCCTAGCAATCCCATGCAATGCCACCTTACTTCCTATGATAGCATTAAAGTCACAACTTATGACAAACCATGTCACCCTGTACAATATACTAAATACTAATACCATTAATCTGCCTTCAGTACTTGACTGCATCTTGCCATTTCAATGGCTCTCAGTCCTAAAAACCCTACCCCAACCATACCTCTCACCTTCTTAACAAAGCAACTGAACAAAGCCTAACTAATGGGGGGGGGGTGAAGTAGCATAACATGCTTGCTGACATTTAAGGTATGACCAGGAGTTAGTTTATCTTAAATGAACATTCATGCTTAATAACTACGTCCCTCAATGATTACTCTCAAAAACCACAGCTGCCCATGGAATAGATTAAAATCAGGAACGGTTGCGAAGTATGCTGCAGTATCATCAGCAATCTCCCTGGCGTGGGAATAGGACTCTCTCACAACTGCACCTGACTCAAATGCATTGCATGGTGCACCCCTGACCAAGACCACTTTCAACGAACCCAATGTGGCAAAAATGGGCACTCTGTAAAATTCACTGGGCTACTATATGAAGACAAAAATACACAAGCACACTACAGACTTAACCAATAAATACCCACACAACTTACTTAAGATCCTGAAACTTACCTTAAGTAATAGAAAGGAAAACCCATACTCACCTTCCTGCACCATATTACTACGGGCTTAATAACAACCCTAGCTGATTGCCTAGATACCACAGACCAACTTATCAACACAGACTGCAGTGTCAAAGAACCCCCCCAACCCGATCATATATAATCTCCATCACCTGCTCCATAACTTCTGTGACTTCATTCAAATCTCTCACCCCCCAAACTTTCAACCTTAACCCACTTAAAGGCATAGCTCAGTGACAAAGTCGTCTGCCATGCAAACTCCAGAAACCTATTTGGCTCTGCAATTTGTTAGACAATTTCTTCAAATAGTACTATAAATTACAGTTTAGAATGTTAAAATTATGAGTTATGTTTCTGAAAAGACACTGCAATATGGTCACTTAACTCTTTCTTTATGATTTTTAATGTAGAATGCAATATTAAAGCAATTTTCCTTTGCAGATCAGTGTACATGAAATGTTTTGTCTTTTAGCATCCAATTATTTTGATTTAGACCTCTTTCCTTGGCCATTTGCCTACCTGAGATGCATTTATTGATTCAATAGCTATATTTTTCAGATTCTTGTCTCATCACCAATGGGAAATTATTTGACAGTAAGATAAACAACTTTATTTGTTCAAATGTCTCAGATACCAAAACACAAGAAAGGCAAAGACGGGTATGTTAACAAGTAGAGAAGAAAGAGTGTCATCATTTCAAATCCAGACAGAGACTGAACAGAATGTGAAATTGTAAGAAGAAAATAGTGTACTGAACAATATAACGCACAACACAGTTGTGTAAGTTGATCTTACCATAGCTGTAGGTGTTCGAATGATCCTTGCTGCAGTAGCAAGATCCAGCAGGGCAGTTAGACATGTATGGGAGATCATGTGGAGAAAGGATAGTAAGTTGAAGAACTAACAAACGTATGATTGATTGTGTAAGGGGAGGAGGTGTAGGTCTAGTAAGCAGGCTAGGCAAGTTGATGTACATGTGTTGTGTATAAATACCTGTAAAGCAAAGATACAGCATGACAATTATACAAACATATAGAGGTCTACTTACCTGTGCCATCCTACCGTGACCTAACCTACCTGAGATGGAAAGTCAATTTCATTAAACAGTGTAATCCACACTTTATTATACATCCGTTGAACACCTACACACCTTAAACAACATAGTCCCATGCCCTTTTATGTAACATAGGTACAAATTACAGATTCAAACATTGTCACCATCCACTGGAAGTCCAACACTGAATAATCCCCTTTTTGTTGCAATATTACCACTAAGTGATCCTCAATCTGTCTTGAAAGATGTTGTGTCATTACAGCAGGCACATCAACAGACATTTTCTCCAGGACTGACTCAGTTCTGCTCTGTTTCTTTTCTAGGTCTTAGCAAATGGCATGCTGATCTATTTGTTGCCAGCCTAGCAGACACTGCATGCATTGATGCCACTCTTCCACTGAGATCAGCAACAGTCCATAGAGCAGGGGGATATGCAGGGGAAGGTGCAGTGTTCCGGATGACTGTCTTCCAAAGGTCTTCATACAGCTTAGAATAAAGTTTTTCTCTAAATATTCTAGTAGTGGTGTGGCCATTTCCAGGAAAAGCTTTTTCAAATCTGAAAATGCAGAAGGAACATCCTCTAGCTGCATGAATGCCAGTACTATGAGGTATTTGATTAGTAACTAAAAGGTTATGTTGGATCCATACAACTGTGTCATCCTGTGGTGTTGCACTTCCCCCCACACATAATGTGAAAAGTGGAAGAGGCACCCTTTATAGTTTGTGTGTGGAAAGTTTGCATTAACACTTCACATAGCTGACAAAATCTGACAATATGGTGATATAGACAGATTCATGGAGTCCAGGGCATCCAAAATCATGCCCACATAAAATTGTACACTTTCAGTTTGTGGCATGAGTACAAAATTCAGTGGCATGGTCTTTTTTTACACCCCTTACATATTTCCTAAGGCATGGATGCTATATAATCGCCTCAGTATCTTAACCTTTGCAAGATAGATGCCAGCAATAAATCATTTAAATCATTGTGTGGTTATGTTCAAATCATGTAAGTTTACAGCCATGATCAACATGGCTACCTCTACAACAACTTGGCTGACATTGTAGTATCTTTGCTGGAAAGTGCCACATGTTAATGGCAGTACAGTAGGTTGGAAGTCCTGTTTGTATTTATCAAGTTCTTCACTTCCTGTGAATTCAGGGTACTAGAGCTTTCTGCAATGAATCTGGGGTGGTGCAGCAGTAGCGTTGTTGTCTCACAGCAAGAGGTTCTCCCATTCGATTCTCGGCTGGAGTGCGGGGAGTACCTTCTGTGTGGAGTGTGCATGTCCTCCCCACGGTTCGGTGGGCGCTCGAAAAACATGCGTAAATGGGCGTGCCTTCATTGAAGGTTGGACGTCAAGCTGGCACCAGGGCATTCGTGAAACTCTACTGCCAATCATTAGCGGACCGGAGTTCCGCTGTGGCGACCCCTAACTGGGAAAAGCTGAAAGACAAACAACAACAACAAGAGCTCTCTGCAATGAAAGGTTGGGCATTATTCAAGCATCATAGGTTTCACGCACATCACACAGCATTTGTCAGGGAAAGTCATGACTATGTAGGTCCCTACTATGAATATCACATAGTTTAGCATATGCAGAAGTCTCCTTGTCATGAGGTAGGTGATGATCTGCTGTTGTGCATTATAGAGTCTTTGCTGCCTCACTAGGTACTGTAACAGCAGAGCCCTTGCACTTCTCTGAGAATTTAAGCTGACTGTCTTCTGTATGTTGCAATGATACCTTTCAAAATGATGCAATTGTTTGCCTCATTGACTTGTCACACGTATACATTCCACCTGCTGTACTTAGTGCCAACAAAATGTCCTTCTCTCACTGGCTTCTTCTTCTCCTGCCTTGTCTGCCATATCAGTGTGTAACATATAACTTTTATGACATGTCTCTGTACATCCCCATGCAGTCTCGTCAGTTTACATTCACCCACTGTCATGCATCATGCATGCACTGTCATACATTTCCCTCAAGTGTTCATTGGAAATGGGTATATAGGCGCATTCCTTTAACCTTTAACCTTCTGATTTGAGCAAATGGTAGCAGTGCACATTCAACATCAGGCCTATTGGAGTAAGCTGCACATAATCCTGCATTCACTATTTACACTTTGATATTAGAATTAATTCAGCTAGTTTTCATCTACTTGGCACATTCCTTATTTTTCATAATTTACTGAACAAAATATAATTAATGTCCAGTGTTCAATATCAGCACATATTAAATACTGGCACTTTTCACTTGCATTGATAAATATGGTTTGTAATCTTGTAGCTGTAAAGTATGCAGTATAAATCACTGTAATCCTCACTGCTTTGTCACAAAATTACAAATATTTAAAGGCATAAGAACAAAATTTTGAGAAACAAATCATCACAATTCCAGAAAATGTAGAACATTAAAGTGGTATGTTTTTGTTTCTTAATGGAAACTAACACTTCTCTGATGTGGACAACGTAGAAGAAGAGAACCATATCAGCAATGTGATAGAAACTAGGGAGGGGAGCAGACCTTTTACTTTTGTAGTGTTTTACTCCATGGTTTTATGGTGTACATATCTGAATCTAGAAAAGTGACATCTAAAATCTGATGTTCCTTTACAGAGAACTTTTCAGCATTCTGCTGCAGAACAGGGCAACGTGCCCCCATGAAGTATCACTCCGTTATTCCATAATAAAACATTCTTGGCATAGCTTACCTAGACCGTAGTCATTCTGATCCAACAGTTGAATCAGAAAACTGGTTTTATGTATCCTGTGTTAATAATACTATTACTTTTTATAAAAAAAATCTTTTAGAACTAGTGGCTATGACATTCTTAACAGAGAAGTTGAGGTATTTCAGTCCTTATGCTTTGAATGAATGCCAATGCTTCCACTGATACACGGACTGTCAGGGACAGAAACATAGTCCAGAGGTACTTAACGTTCTGGAAAGATGAACTTTATAGCATGCCATAGAGAGTTACTTCAGTATTCAAATGGAAATTGTTAGCTTTGGCTGTTGAAAATGTTA
>NC_056727.1:1003771325-1003773825 GCF_019279795.1 Protopterus annectens | reverse complement strand
GGGTTATAAATAATCTACTGACAAACTTTAGTTAGAAATTCCTCGGTTCACTGCTCATGGTAACATAATCTAATTATTTAGTGTAACATAATCTAATTACTTAGTGTAATGTATGCATGCTGATTGACAGCGACCTCTTACTTCAGATGCAGCACTCAGGATGTGCATTTTGGATAACATATCCTGGAAGCGTTACTGTAGTCATATAAATATGGGATTACAATGTGATCAGCTTGGCGTGCATATTTTCACAGCACATAGTCAGGAATCATCAGTAAGGTAGATTTGTGAGTGACTAAGGACCACTACTTGCTCATCTAATCTATGAGTGGACAAGTGATCATTTGCAATGGAAACTGGCTCTAGATTTTCATTAGTAATTTATTTATTGGGCAAATCACAAGTAGTTAATCTTGGATAAACAGAAAGGAAAGATTTAGCACCTCTCCAAAACAATGAATTTGCAGTGTTTTGGATTCACATTTGACTATTAAAAATATAATGTTGATAGGGTACTATTTTTAAAAGTTCTATTTGAGGTCATGTTTGTGTGTGTTTCGGTGATGGGCAGAAGCACATTGGGAGAGTTGTTGATGTAGTGGGGCATTTTTTGCTGGAGTTTGGATGGGGGAATAGGGGAAAAGCGATGGTGGTGGCTGCTTGTGGTTGTTTCGGGTTGTTTCAGTTTGTGGAGGGTTCATTTCGGTTTCTGACTTTCTGCTTGGTTGTGGTGGACACTAAATGCCTTGCTGTTGAAAGAACCATGAATTTCCTTTCGCGGGCTTTAGGCTCAGAGTGTGAGCTTTAGATCTTTGAGGACTGAAGTTCAAATAATGACAGACATTTGAGTTTCACACTTCATACATTGACGTGATCTTGGGGTGAATTATTTATTTATTTATTTATTTTCATCCAATCATCAAGGTTCCTTTGATGAGGGCCAAAGAGGCTTGACATGTATGGGCAGTCTATTCCAGTGTCTGGAGAGTGCCTGGGTTAGGAACCTATCCCTCCAGCATGGTTCGTTCATGTTGATGACAAGGTTTAGATCCTTGGAGCATGTGGCTCTGATACGTTTAATATATTTCACTGTTAGTTAAATTTATCTTGGGGTATTTCATGGGTTCATAGGAAGCATTGCTTCAGTTATGGCTGCTTTGTCATAAATTGGACTGTCGGTGGTACATTCCTTCCCGGGTTGGCAGGATAGGTTGTCCTTGAAGATGTCTTGGAATGTGTTATGCATTTTGGATGTTTTACATATCTTTTCTTTCTTGTAGATGGGGTCTTGGAATGCTGTGGCTATAGTTTGGAATAGGTGGGTATAAGGTGGAGCCTTCTTGTTCCTATTTGAAGGTTTAATTTTGTCTTTTTCTTTGTAGATGATGGTGTGCCAAGTTCCAGTGGTCAGATACTTTTAGTTCGCAGATGATCTTGCTTTGGTGTCGAATAAGCGGCGGGGTCATGGGATGGCTGATGTGCAGAAGGCATCATGCAGTTGCGTGAAAAGGGATTTGAAAGGTGAGGTTTTGATAGGATGGATGTTCTTGCTGCTGGAATGGGGCAGAAGGAGGGTATGAGTAATCACCTTAATAAAGCATGTTAGATCTCTGTGGTTATCTAATGGGAGCTGATTATTGTGTTGATATAAGAGGCAAGTAAGGAAGAGGTTGGTAGAAGGCCAAAGGGGGGAAAACTTTTGGGAATGGTTTGTGGGGAGTGTGGGGATCTCAAGGGATGAGTAGAGTTACGGCATTCATAGGAGCATATGAACGTATTAGGCTACAGCCCTATGTCTCTTGCAAGCCAGTGAAGTTCAATCCTGGCTTTCCTGGAACCTTGGGGTGGTTGTATTCACTCATCCAGTTGTTTGAACCGTATGTGGGAGAAGGGCCAATGAGGTGTTGGATAGGATGCTGGAGTTTGTTCCTAATGGGTAGTATCGGGGTGACAAATTTGTCCCTTGAGTGCATAGTGTTATTGTTACATAGCAGGTTAAGGTTTTACAGAATAGCACAAGTTTCATTTCTCTTGGGGTTTGGTTAAATTTTGTAGATAGGATTTTAGGAAGCATGGTAGGTAGGTGGCTGTGTTGGGGTAGTTTTAGGAACTGGGTGTGTGGTTATGTGGGAGTTAGAAGGTTTAAAAGGAGATTGGTTGCAGGATAAGGCAGCTATAGGACAGGTATTACTTACCTACTAGTAGTATAGGTAACATAAAGAAGGAGAGCTTTCAAGGGGAAAGATCAGGGACAAACAGGGGTTAAGATTTGGTAATGAGTGAATTGGGGGTGTTTATGGCTGGGCATGTAGAGTACTTCATTGCTAAGTGTAGGCAAGTTTTCATGAACTAGGTCAAGGGGTGCTGGTTTTCCACCATCTAAGATTAAGACATAAGGTTTTGGAGTTAGACTATTCCCTATGGTAATTGAGTTGTGGCACATTCAGAACTCGGTAGTTGGTGGGCTAAGGTGATATGCTACAGCTGATAGGGTACTGGG
>NC_056727.1:1003686325-1003766325 GCF_019279795.1 Protopterus annectens | reverse complement strand
ACACTCTTCTCCACCCATTCCACCCTGCCTGCACTCTCTTCTTCACCTCTCTTCCACACTCACCATTACTCTGAACTGTTGATCCCAAGTACTTAAACTCATCCACCTTTACCAACTCTACTCCCTGCATCCTCACCATTCCTCTACCCTCCCTCTCATTTACACACATATATTCTGTTTTAGCCCTGCTGACCTTCATTCCTCTCCTCTCTAAAGCATATCTCCACCTCTCCAGGGTCTCCTCAACCTGGTCCCTACTCTCACTACATATCACAATGTCATCTGCAAACATCATAGTCCACGGGGCCTCCTGTCTAATCTCATCTGTCAACCTGTCCATTACCACTGCAAATAAAAAATGGCTTAGAGCTGATCCTTGATGTAATCCCACCTCCACCTTAAACGTATCTGTCACTCCCACTGCAGTCCTCACCAATGTCACACTGCCCTTGTACATATCCTGTACCACTCTTACATACTTCTCTGCCACTCCCGACTTCCTCATACAATACCACAACTCCTCTCTAGGCATCCTGTCATATGCTTTCTCTAAGTCCACAAAGAAACAATGCAACTCCTTCTGACCTTCTCTGTATTTCTCCAACAACACTCTCAGAGCAAATATTGCATCTGTAGTGCTCTTTCCTGGCATGGAATTACACCGCTGATCACTAATCATCACCTCCCTTCTTAACCTAGCTTCCACTACTCTTTCCCATAACTTCAAGCTGTGACTGATCAATTTTATTCCTCTGTAGTTACTGCAGCTCTGCACATCACCTTTATTCTTAAAGATAGGTACCAAAACACTTTTTCTCCACTCCTCAGGCATCCTCTGACTTTCCAAACTTTCATTAAACAATCTGGTTAAAAATTTCACTGCCATTTCTCCTAATCACCTCCATGCTTCCATTGGTATGTCATCTGGGCCAACAGCCTTTCCATTCTTTATCCTCTTCATAGCTGTCCTTACTTCCTCCTTGCTAATCTGCTTCACTTCCTGATTCACTATCCCCACATCATCCAACCTTCTCTCTCTCTCATTCTCTTCATTTATCAGCCCTTCAAAGTACTCTTTCCATCTACTCAACACACTCTCCTCACTTGTGAGTACGTTTCCCTCTTGTCCTTTATCACCCTTACCTGCTGCACATCTTTCCCAGCTCTGTCCCTCTGTCTAGCCAATTGGTACAGGTTCTTTTCTCCCTGTTTAGTGTTCAATCTCTCGTACAACTCTCTATATGCCTTATCCTTAGCCTTCGCCACCTATCTCTTTGCCATGCGCCTCATCTCCTTATACTCATGTCTACTTTCTTCATCTCTTTAACAATCCCACTTCTTCTTCGCCAGCTTCTTCCTCTGTATACTCTCCTGTACTTCCTCATTTCACCACTATGTCTCCTTGTCCTCCTTCCTCTGTCCAGATGTCACACCAAGCACCTTCCTAGCAGTCTCCCTTACTAGCTCTGCTGTAGTTACCCAGGTATTCGGTAACTCTTCATTGCCTCCCAGTGCCTGTCCTAACTCTTCCCTGAACTCCATCTCACAATCACCCTTTTTTTAACTTCCACCATTTAATCCTTGGCACTGCTTTCACACTCCTCCTCCGCTTCTTGATCACCAACATCATCCTGCAGACCACCATTCTATGCTGCTTAACTACACTTTCCCCAGTCACCACTTTACAGTCTCCAATCTCCTTCAGACTGGCCCTCCTACATAGGATATAATCTACCTGTGTGCATCTTCCTCCACTCTTGTACATCACCCTATGCTCCTTCCTCTTCTTAAAATATGTATTCACCACAGTCATGTCCATCCTTTTCACAAAATCCACAATCATCTGACCTTCTGCATTCCTCTCCTTAACACCATACCTACCCATCACTTCCTCATCCCCTCTGTTCACTTCACCAACATGCCCATTGAAGTCCGCTCCAATCACTAGTCTCTCACCCTTGGGTACACTCACCACCACTTCATCCAACTCACTCCAAAATTTTTCTTTCTCATCCATCGCACACCCAACTTGTGGAGCATATGCACTAACAACATTCATCATTACACCATCAATTTCAAGCTTCATAAACATCACTCTATCAGACACTCTCTTCACCTCCAAAACACTCTTGGCATACTGTTCCGTTAGGATAACCCCTACCCCATTTCATCTGCCATCCACACCATGATAGAACAATTTGAACCTACTTCCTATACACTTGGCCTTACTTCCCTTCCATCTGGTCTCTTGCATGCACAATATATCAACCTTCCTTCTCTCCATCATATCAGCTAGCTCTCTCCCTATACCAGTCATACTGCCAACATTCAAAGTTCCTGCCCTCAGTACTACACTCCTAACCTTCCTCCTCTCTTCCTGCCTTCGGGTATGCCTTCCCTCCCCTCCTCTTCTTCGGCCAACAGTAGCCCAATTTCTGCCAGCACCCTGTTGGCTAACAGTACTGGTGGCGGACGTTGTTAACCCGGGCCTCAACTGATCCGGTATGTAATTATGAAAAGTTCTCCTCATCAGTAATTTTTGGCAGAGGTTTTACGCTGGATGCCCTTCTTGAATATGGAATAATAATAATATGGACACTTTATAAGAAAACAAATGTTAGTAAACTAGAAAGAGTACAGTGGAAATATTCCAAGGGCATCCATAGATGTGAAAATTTAAGTTATTATGAAGGGCTAAAATATCTGAACTTGTACAGTATCTGTTATAAATATTTAAGAGGAGATCTTATTCAGGTGTGTAGGGCATTTAGGGGCAACTACATCTGGGAATGCTTGGGGTTATCAAAAAGTACTAGAGAATCATCAGACAACCTATGTAGAATATTCTAGAGGAATGAGAAGTGTACTAATTGGTTCTCTGACAGAGTAACTGATGCATAGAACAGACTACCAAATTATATTAAAGTAAGTACTAGTTTAGATACTTTTAAGAACAGCCTGGACACTTATTATGGGAGCAAGTGTTTTGGTATATTGGAAGACTAGAAGGGCGTTAATGCCTGTGCTTGAAATATTTGTCTGTATGTATGTATGTATGTATAACTGATAAAAGAGGATGATTAAGGGCTGAGGGTGATAGTGGAGCTCTGCATAAGGGAAGCAGTTGGAAACGTGGGTGCACAAAGGTGCCAGACTTTGGTGATCCAACCTGTTTTATGAATTTCTATGAAGTCTCATAAATGGAACTTGCAGCCTGTGAAAGGGAACTCACAGCAGGAGACTTTAATGCTGCAACCATCTAGGAGTTAGGCAGAATGGTTCGCTGCAGAGAGACAGAAAAAGGTCAAACAAAAGACAGATTTTACTATATGGGTAAAAGATGCAGAATGGAAAAGTAGAAACACAGACTGGAAGGAATATGTCATTCCTAGAGAGAAAGATAAGTAGGCTAGTCACATATTTTATGTTGGGGCAAATTAGTTTTGGATATTAAAGATTGCTTTATTTGAGAATGAGTGTATTTCATATCATGTGCACATTATATTACAAATCATGAAACAATGGGGAGGATCAGAAAAGAAGAGGTAAAAGTTAAAATCTTGCTGATGGCATATGAAGCCAATGGCAATAAATAAGCTGGGAACAAAACATAACATAATTGGGATTGGTGGGACTCAATGAAGTATGCTGTAATAGAACATGAAACTTTGATTTGCTTAAAGTGTTGTCCATTTAACCCTTCCTGTTCTGAAGATGCGTTCATGGTTCATTGAGTATTCAGACCCAACAGCTTTACTGCACAGGGGGGAAAACATCTACTACATTCTTGGTAATGGGGAGAACTATCATAGCTAAGTACAGTTGACAGTATCATGTTTCATTTCAGGCTCAGGTGAATCTGTAACAAAGTGTAATACCTCTATTTGACTGCAGTTTTCACACCTTTGCAAAAAGTTCAGCAGTATATCTATAACTAGCTTCTACCCTTTTGAGGTGTAAACATCTAAAACTGGTGCAGTGAAGAGAGGTTGGTAGTCCTGGTGTTCTCTATATACTAAGCAAAAGAATGCAGGAGGTTGAAGGTATGAATGGCACTGACCCCCCCCCCTACACACACACACACACACACACACACACACACACACACACACACACACACACACACACACACACACACCAAAAAGTTTTTTTGGGGGGAGTTGTTTCTGCAAGTTTGCATTCTCAGATTTTACATTTGCTTCTTACTTCATCAACAAAATGTCAATGATCATGTGTGTTTTACAACACAGTTTTTATTGTTGCAATATGAATTTGCTTAATGAGTTGTCACATAGATAGTATTTATTTTGGTGCTTACTAGTATTGCTGCAAAAAATGACCTGCTGGCCAAAATCGTTTGACTGTAGTCTTTCTTCTGAACCTAATTCAGCAGTTTCTTTGCAAAGCCAATATATTCATGTATGTGTGTATATCTTTCTATCTGTCTATATAGGTATACCTAATTTAATCAAAATACACAAATGCAAAGGTCACTAAGTCACCAATAAAAGGTCAACAACGCAAACATCAACATGTCACTACATATTCGTGATGATTGCACTTGCAGTATGTAAATAAAGCAAAAAAATATCATAAAAACATCATTTTTTTGAAGTCCGCATCTCTTCTGCTCCCCAAGGTCACACCTCTCACCCTGTTAGTACAAGAAATCTGGACAAAGTCAAAAATAATGGGGATATGGGACCAAAACAGGGACACATTTTAAATATTGCTAAAATAAAATGTTTTGAGTTTCCTTGTATTTTTTAAAAGAATATGACATCTAAAACTCAAATTTCTGTCATTATTTAGTGAATTCAATTCTCGCTGATTTGCCAGAAAACTGCATTTTTATGAGGAGCAGACTGAAAATATGAGGCAAAAAGCTGGGCATTCTGCAAAAATCTGGACAGCTGAGAGCTATGCACACAACCCACACTAATAATATATCCTAATTCCAAGGTCATACAGTGCTAGACCAAGGGTATACTTACCAAACACAAGGGTTGTGCAGTCTTATACACCTAAACCTTTCATGGGTTATGGAAGATTATCTTTACCTCATGTGCCTTATGTTAGCACCCCCCCCCCAGGATTTCTTCACCAACTAATAGTTTTGAAAGTGTTTTATGTAAACAAGTTGAATATGAGTATTTAATGTTTATTAAAGGTAGTAGATCATATAATTTAAGTAAAAGTGAGTGGACAGCACTTCAAAAGTTATGTGAAGTCAATAATAATTATGTTTTTGTTCAGGCTAACAAGGGGGTTAATTGGGTCATTATGACCAGAACTAACTACAACATAATGGTAGAGGATTTGTTATAGATGGCAATATTTATCAAAAACTAAATAGTAACCCTGTGGTGAAGTACAATTCCCTTCTGCTTGAATTGTTGGAATGAGGGGAGTATTTGGGTTTTCTTTCTCCTTCTGATATAAGGAAGTTGCATATAAAAGATCTGAAGGATGCAAAATTTTTTCCTATACCTAAGGTCCATAAAAATTTGGAGAATTCCCCCAGGTAAGCCAATTGTATTAGGAATAGGGGCTTATTTGTAGAACATGGGCATTTCTTGGATGCCCCTTTAAAAACTTATTTGCTCAGGATTCTCTCATATATAAAAAATGTAAAGGAATTTTCTGATTTCATTGGGGGAATGGATTGGGAACGTAAATTTTGTTGGGCCTGTGTGGATGTTAGGGCATTATATACTAACATTAACATCAGATGGGGCTTGGATGCAGTGGGGAAAATGATGGGCAAAGGCCCTCGTACAGCATTCTTGATTCAGCTCCTCAAGTTTTTCTCTCACACATAATTATTTTATGTTTGAGAGGCAACCATTTCTGCAGAAAGAGGGTACTGCAATGGGGGCTTCTTTTGTCCCCTCATATGCCATCATCTTTATGGGTTACTTTTAAAACCTTTTTATTTACAATAGTAGGTTTTATTCTCAACTTGTTACTTATAAGCGCTATATTGATGATTTAATTTTTATACGCAAAGCTGATATGGGAGAGTTTGATGGATTCGTGGAGGAGCTGAATAAAAATGCATGTGGGTTAAAATTTACTTATAGCACACCTAACGCATGTGGGTTAAAACTTACTTATAGCACACCTAGAGAGGTTATGCAGTTTCTTGACATTGAATTCTTTGTTGGAAGGAATAATCAGGTGCATTTTAGGCCATTTTTCCCAAAAACAGCTGTGAATATTTTTCTTTCTGCCAGTAGTATGCATCCTCTACATCGTTTAAGTTCCCAGCCTTATGAGGAGTACAAACATATTTTCAATAATACGTTCAATACATTGCAGTTAAACATTGAGTTTGTCAGAGTTAAGAACAAGTTATTAAGTAGAGGCTTTTCTCTTGATGTATTAAAACAGGGGGAAATGAGGGTAAGAGGAGGTTCTACAGCGGGAAATGTGCAGGAATGGACACAGGACTATAGTGATAAAGTGTGGTCAGATAGGAGGATGGAAAGAGATAGTGAAAAGAAGATCTTTTTTTGTTAACAGGTTTTCCCCCTTTTCAAACACATTGTGGGAATTAGTTATAAGGTTTTGGCCCATTGTTGGACATGATGATACTTTGAAAAATATTTTTCCTGAGAGGGTGGCTTTTTCATACAGTAGATTTTTCAATTTGAAGGAATTATTAAATTTTAAAAAATATGGGAAAATAATGCATTTGGGTTCTTTTCCATGTGGGAGATGTAAGGTGTGCATTAGGATTAAAAATCTGAATGGTAGTAAGATTAATGGTAAAAATTATAAAGCTGGTGATCATTTTGATTGTTGTTTGTGGGGAGTGGTGTACATCATAGGGTGCAGATGTATACCTATTAAATGGTATGTGAGGCAAACCAAAAGAATGGTTAAGAGGCAAATATTGGAGCATCTAGGGGATATTAGAAATGTCAATTTAGAGAGCCCCGTGCCTCAGCATTTTCATTCTGCACATGCTGGTTCTGAAAGCAGCCTTTTCTTTAGTGTTTTAGCCAAACCTTATCATAGTCAAGGAGGTTATTTTGTACAGACGTTGCTGCAAATGGAAGCCAAGTTTATAATTAATTTTAAGACTTTACAACCAAATGTACTAAATTTGGAGACAAATCTTAATTCATGATTTGTCATATGTTATTCTTCAAATTTGGATGCTTGCACAATGTTTATGACTGCATTGGTGATGATGGGTTGGGTATTATAACTTTGCAGGGTATCTGTGCAACATTAGAATTGTATGGTGAGGCACTTTAATTGTAAGCACTTTAAATGTAATTGAGTTGCTCAAGAGGTATTCATTTATTTGCACATACGAAGATTGTATGGTGTTGACTCATTCCCTCAAAGGCATTAGCCGAGGTACCAGAAAGCACCAGTAAAGGTTTTATTTGCAGTTGCACTGCTTTGCCTCTGTTTTTTTTGTGTGTTTTTTTATATTCAGTGTTTTATTATACAGCTTTATACACCTGCCAGCTATCAGTTCAGCAGACCAAACTGCGTTGTGTTGATTTGACAGATGTCAGTGTTAATGGCTGTCAACTAAATTAGGGTTTCCTGTATATATATATATATATATATATATATATATATATATATATATATATATATATATATGTAGTATATTGTTCCAAGTCAATAGTGTACAAATTGAGGCTATGAAGGAGTCACTTGCTTATTTTGAACAAAGTTTTAAATGCAGTGTGAAGCCGTAAGCTTTCTTGTAAGGTATCTAAAACTATTGTTCTCAACGAAACACTGTTTAATAAGAAGATTAATATTTTAAAATAACAGATGAATATGGAAACAATGCTCAAAGATACCTTTTCATCTAATAAGATAAAGAATATTACCAGTATTTAATATTCATCAAACATGTCCTTTACTCAGGGAATGTAGTTACAAGAATAGAAACTAAACAAATAAAAACCTGTGCATACCTGATTATTCTGTATGTTGTATAAGTGGACTTACTGGAAAAGACCAGCAGAAATGGATGGAGGCAGGTGAGCAACTGCAATTGGTAGTGAGCACCGAAATCAATCAGGTGCCACTTTACTTATATAATGATGAAGAAGACGATTCAGTACACAGGTGATGCTACAATCATTTGCTCAGCCCCTTCCTCAGGACAGTTACAGACCATTACTAAGGAATCCTACTCAGCAATAGAACAGTAGATAGAAAATGCTCACCTTATACCTATGCTAAAAAAAACTTAACTAATGCTTTTCCTCTCTAAAAACAGTTTCCAAACTCAGATAGTTTTACTATTTTCTGTTTTCAAAACATTTTCTTTTAACTAGGTTTCCAACACCAAGTTACTTGCTGTAACAGCTAATGACAAACTCAGGCTTGGTACTCATGTAAGTAATATTATAAGGAAAACCCACCAGACGCTCCGAATTCAATACAGAATCAAGGCATTTCTCCCTGGTTTAGGCTATGAAACCAACTGCACATGCATATTTCCTACCCTTATGCCTATACAAGTGCTTATCCTCACTAACAACACAACAGTCTCCTAGGAAAACTTGAACAATGCTACAACTGCAAAATTATCCATTAATTTTTTAACAGATCCTTCGCCACCTTGCATTTTCAAAAATAAACTGGATGGACATCCAAAGCTATCTTACATTCCTTCAGTTAAACTCCAGTCATTCCATACTTCACAACCCAGATGATTGCGCTTTCCTGAACACCCCCACGCAGTGGTATAATCCAAGCAGACCTCTCTGCACTAAAGATAAGTTTCTCACTCAAGGATCAAAATCACAGAAGTCATCAGGGGATGACCTTTATGCTACTTAAATCTCCAAGATATGGAATATCATTCCCAGCCCACCTAGGAAAATAGACAGTAAGCATAGCATTAAAAAAAAACCCTCACTCATCTCCTAAATACTAGACTATGTAATGGATATATCCCCGTTGACTGACTAATTACTCTCCTGTCTGCGTCTGTGTATATATATTTCTCTTTCCTTCTTACTGCCACTCATAGCTGGTCTCCTTTAATTGCATCATCCCTGCTCATCTACCTTTCAGGTTCATTTCCTGCACAAATGTCTCCACCCTCTCCTACCTTCCTAAGGTGCAAGCACCATAAGCCACAACTTTCGAACCATGAAATGCTGAAAACAGCTTTTGACATATATACTGACTTCGTAGTGTAATATTTTACCTCATGGTAAAATATGGATATCATGTAGGTATGCATGAAAGTAACTATGTAATATTTTACCTGTCACATATTTGCCTAGTTATCAGCTAAGACATACTATATATATATATATATATATATTTCCTTTTCTGTTTACTGTAGAGCTTGCATGGCCCAGTCGGACACTCCTAGTAGTTGAATAAATAAATAAAATTTAACAGTGTTAACAATACAAAGATGAAAAACAGCTAAGAGTTAAGAGTGTTAACAGTTCACAGGTAAGCTATACAGAGGAAAAGAAACCAAAACCCAAGCCTTTTATATCTGAGGCAAATAGGCAGAGAATATATTAATAGGAACGAGTGTGTCTGCATTCAGTCAAGTGTTGATTGTAGGAAGCTAACTGGATTATGTCTGATGATTCATAATGTGGTATCCCTGGATTAAGGCTGCCACTGTTCAACAGTGCAGACATCAGACAATGGTAATGTGCATAAGACTTAGCCACAGTGGGCTGAAAGGAAGAAACTACTTTTGGACTTACTAACAGAGCTGTCTTGTTAGGTAGGAAAAACGCTATAACGTAACTACATGGTAACAGCAAAATATTTATTTATTGTATTTTAATACATTTGTTAATGGAGTAAACCCACTGACACCAGTCTACCTTTTCAGAGGTGATGAGGGTTGTGCAAATAGACTTGAAAAAGCTGTAGCTTAAAAACACACAAAGTTGTACTTTTAAATACATTTTAACAGGGTTAATACTGGTGTCTCTTATCAGAGATGACTCAGGAGCACTGTCTGATCATGTGACTTCCTCAGAGTTACACAGTAGGCAAATGAAGGTAGAAAGGAACAAACCATGTACTAAAGAACGCAGATGGTTAACAGTTCACAGCCTTACTCCTCTGTGGTTACTGCCCTGCCACTGTTCATAATAAGCAGAGCAAAGTAAAATGGTTCCAAAAGTATTAATAAAAATCAGAAAGCACATAAAAATAACAAGTCATTCACAGACCATGAATACACGTATGCATATATGCAGCACATATAACACAGCACAAAACAAGACGAACAGTGTTTTACTGTAAAGTTAATAAGAACCATAGAAGGTAAATGAAGGAGCAACTGGGAATGGGCAACAGATGAGTGATAAACACTAGTTGAGGTAGACACACTAGAGATTTTGGAAAGAAAGCTGGGTACAAGGAAAGCCACAAACAAGAGAACAATCAGTAGAAGTGGAAGGGAGTGGATATATAAAAGAAGGGAGAAGTAAGGAATAATTGTGGAAAAGAAAAGGCTAGAGCTCATTTCACTGTTCGACTAAGCTGAGGAAACAAGCAAATCCATCAACTGGACAGACAAATTTGCATGCTGCCCAAGAGCAGCCGTTAACACATAATGCCTAGTGTAATAATCTGCGAGCATCCACACATGAACAGTTGGATCCTATGTGCACATGGCTCTTAACCTCTTAGCACAAAAAACTGGTCAAAGTAAAAAAATAATGGGTAGAGAAAGCCCCAAAATAGGGGCAAATATTAAATATTGCTCTTATAAATTTAGAACATTGCTGGAATAAAAGATCTTGTGTTACCATGCATTTTTTTCTGAAGATATTAAGCCTGAAACTCAAATGCCTGCCATTATTTAGTGAATTTTGTTCTCCCTGATTTGCCACAAAAATCCAGAAAACCACAAATTTTATGTGGAACAGACCAAAGCTGTGAGGCAAACATCTGGACATTTTGTGAAAATATGGACAGTTGAGAGGTATGTATGTACATTCCTGATTCCTAAAAAATATGTCATAAACTGCATTCAGTCTAATGCATTATGCAAGCATCAGCATTTATTCACAGCTATCTTTGCCTGATCAATCTCCTACATTCTCATGATAATACAGTGCCGACCATGGGTAAGTCCTTCCCACACACAATCATGGATTGTTACAAAAATATTGAATGGAAAGCAATCCATAAAAATGTTTAAAAATGCACAAGAAACAATGTCAGGAGTAAAGTGACGAGAAAGTAGTAACATAGACTAGGTCAAAATTTATATCGGCCAGCCCTGAAAATCTACTCATTAGGCATGGTTGATTTTAGTGGAAAACGGAAATATTTTAGTGTTGCAGAATTTGATAAAAGTCTATAAGTTAGTGACTAACTGGATTGTAAAGATTCATAATGCTGATTCCAGGAATATTGAGACTGAATGGCAGAAAATCAAAATGTTGCACACTAACTCTGAGATTAACATTTCTATAAATATTTCTTTTCTTTTCAAATGTTTGGCAGTCTCAGAAGTGACATGTAAATTAAGGATGTGCAGGGGATTGCACATAGTATTGGCAGGGTACAGAGGGGGCTTAGCACATTGCAGAGATCAAGTTTAAAGGAGAAAAGCAATGTTAAATAGTCACACTTCTACTATTTTTAGCAGTTTGGGACTTGGCATTTCAATTCCATTTAATTAAGGCGCCTTATATGATGGGTGAGGGTGAAACAAGGTTTATAAAACAGTGGGAAAAGATAGATTGATTTTATAAAATTGTCTCACAATTTCCATATGATGATGATATTAAATAGACAGAGAAGCTTACTAACTAAACAATAGTCTTTTTTACTCTAGTAGTTGTTAACAATAACATTCAAAGCAATACCACATTTAAATGGGATTACAATAGACCGCAGTACCCAGAAGTGTATCTATTTTGTTCTATTCACAAGGTTATTTTAAATAGCTGAGTTTGTATTGCCTGATTACAGTCACAGTGAGGAAAGTTTAGTGTTTACTGTGTGAGATGCACATTATACAATGCCATCTCTGAGAAGACAAGAAACGTGCACGCTGATTGGCCAATCCAACCAGCATGCGTATTGTAAATCCAAAGTAAACCTAAGTAAGAAATTTGTTCGCTAAGGAATCATGCAGCTGCTAGTTCAAATAAACTATACTGTATTTTTCCGTTATCAGGAGAAAACTTTAAATGAGGTAGCTGGTGCTCAAATCATCGCACACCTACTGAATTTGTGGATTATAGCAAAAAACGCTTCAGGACTAACAGCTGTGCGATGATTCTGAACGCCAGCTACCACGTTTTAAGTGTTGGCCCTATAACAGAAAATCTGTCTGAATCTTCATGGTCTTTAAAGATGTAAAGTCCTGTCAGGATATATTGTGGATGTGGCCTGAGGAAAGTTCCTATGCTCTCAGATTTTGCTTTCATCCAGTACTTTGAAGTAAGTAAATCAGTGGCTTAGGGTCATTCCTATATATGGACAATCTGCATCAAATAACCTGTACCCAACTTTTTAAGAACACATCGTACCTTTATTAGCATTGCCAATGCTCACATATTCAGTGCTGTCATTATATATGTTTACTTCTTGATCTGTGGTAAATTAGGACAGTAATTTCTCTCCCCAAAAATGTATCAGACATAAGATCAACTAATTCTACAAGCATCATAACAAGTTTGCTTCTTCTTTCAAAATTATTGAACAGGTTGTAACCTCTTAGCTTAAATCACATTTGGAATGATACTGACGTCTTCCTCAATATCAGCATGCAAAGTAACCCAAGTCCAGCCCCTAACATATCATGCACCAACAACGTCAAACGAACTAAACCATATGAAAACACCTTACTAACAAGTAAAAAACATACAAAAGCATTCTACAACTGAAAACTATATTTTATTGTCTTGCTGTCTTTTAAAAATAAAACAAATACCGATCAGCACGCATACAGTAAACAGTCATTAACTATAAAAGAAACTACAACATGAAGACATACCAAAAGCCTTGAAACTATATTTTACTTATATAATTATTTCCTAACATCTCTTGAAAAATTAATAACTTGTATTTAAATTAAAAGACAAATAAACAATAAACACGAAGTGAAAGTTTGCACTATTTTATCTCACAAAAAGTGGAAGAATACAAAGTAAAGCAAACAAAAACCTAAATAACAACAACACAAACATAACACAACACAAAACTAACACCATTGTATAGTAGCAATAACCCACGGCTGGGTGTGGGTAATGGTGGATTTACCCGCGGTTGGCTTTGTTTGGTCACTCAGGCTTCACCCTCGTGACCAAACCACGCCAACCGTGGGTAAATCCAGCATTATCCACACCCAGCCATAGGTTATTGCTATATTCTTTAATGATGTACTTTTGTAATTGCTTGTAACCAGTGGGAGCACCAAATATAATTTGATAATAATGGTTAAGTATAATGTTCTAACAGCTGGAATGCAACATGGATGTATAGAAAAGTTTTTTTTATACTTAAAATTATATTAATAAATTAAGTTGATGGGTTATGAGGAAGAACATTTGTTGGTAATAACTCAGCAGTAATGGAAAAGCAATGATAGGAAAAGGCAGGAAATGATGACAAAAATAGAAGTCAACTCTACGAGTTACAGAGACAGTGGAAACATAAGAAAATTAAACTAGAAAATAGTAAGAACATAATGAGGTAGAAAATTAGACAAACAGATGTATGCAGATGTTTAAGAGTGAGTGAAAGAAACTAATCCTATTGAACTTTGGGTGTTGATTTGCTTTCTGGCCAAGACTTCATTCAATGCCTGCAACTTAAAACAGGACTCTGTTGAAACTTATGAGGAAGAAGGGACTTATTTTTAGTGTTTTACAAGGAAGCGTCTACTTAATTGGTTTTCAGAGGGAAAAACAGTGGTGCTTGCATGTGTGCATGAAGTGTACATATAGTTGAAGAAATGTGTTGCTGGCGATATATTTTTGATTATCAGCAGTAGGCTGCTAAGAAAGAAAGGCTTTGTAAACATTTCCAAAAGTTGTCAGATGATGCAAGATGTCTTGGATTTAAAAAAGTAAATAGCTGTGTATTTCATTAGATATGTAGACTGTGGAACTTTGTTTTTCTTTTAATAAAATGTAATAATTTGTGGTTGCCAGGCTCAGTGTTGTCTCCACAACTTGAATTACATTGTCACAAAATAGTGACATCAGAGCATTCTGTAGTTTGTTTCAAAAAGAAAGACAGATCTTATTTCTGTGTGAAATGCCAATAACCTCCAAAGAGTGTTCTACATCAAGTCCATTGCTGTTCTTATTTCTCTGTTGTGTCTAGGGCTATCTGGACTTTAAGAGTAACTTCTACTGGACAGAATAAATTACATCAAGATGCTTGGGCTGTAGATTTGTTGGAGTTTGATAAGGCTTCATCTGCTGAGGTATTGCTAACACTTTAGCAGACTCACCGGTGGCAGTGTACAATGAATACAGGCAAGGTGTACTTTTAATGGGGAGGTATCAGTAACCCCTCCTGGAAAATAGTGTGACTGTCCAGGTGTGACTTGGTACTACATCACTTATTATTGAAAAATGTGTTCCAGGCACTGCAATTTTCAGTGTACCAACCTGTAACTGTGCTAGTAGTTATTTTCAGTCCCCTACAGACCTGTAAAGCTTATATGCTAGTTGTAAGAGGCAAGTTTAATGACACAGCAATATAGCTAGCTAGATAGATAGATAAATGCTTTCCGAAAAGTTACATCTTTATTGTCATAACTGAAAAACAATACAAATTTATTTGCAGTTGACTTTTTATTTCAGCTATCAACCATAGTTTTGTAACAAGGCAGTTTCCCTTAATTCCTAGCATCTGACAACTATGCACACACCTCATTTGTATGATTTGACAAATAACCTTTGCACCCAGTAAAATATGAAAATAATATTTACTACATATATGCAATATATATATTATTTTCTCAGGTCAGAATGCTTTGAATCCTATTGAATGTTATCTTGTTATGACTTAAAGATGTTCTTAATATGTATATTATTTGTTCCTGGATTTTATTGAAACTAGGGACATCCCAGTTTAGCATTACTAGTTAACAAAATTAACTAAGTAACTCATAAAATTGAATGTTTCTGTTGTAATATGTTTAGAACTTGCTTAAACTGTAAGTCCTCAAAATAACGCTCAACTGTCCAGATTTTTACAGAATGCCCAGATTTTTACCTCATATTTTTGGTCTGTTCTTCATAAAACTTACTGGCAAACAACTGAATTCACTAAATAGTAACAGACATTTAAGTTTCAGACTTTATATCCTTCAGAAGATGTATGATAACTGTGAGTATATTAGATATTGTTATATTTGCTAGCATGACTGGCTAAGTTTCATAAATAATTGTAAATAATTGTAAATTACCCTATGTTACATATGCCAGCATGACTAGCTATAATTTTGTAAGTCTGTGTTTTGATTATCACTCTGATTTATGCAATATGTTCTTCTGACTGACCAAATATACATGTTCTTTGTAAAGAGAATTCTGAATGTATGCTGTGCCAGGGTCAGCTGACCCAGATGTGATGTCATTGTGTGCCAGGGCTGAAGAATAGAATCTCACTGCAGCTGTTTGTTTACTTTTCAAAGTCTGATATGAGAGTAGAATTCTCAAGGCAGCTTCCTGTTACTTTTGAAAAAGATCTGCTATAAAAAGCAGGTTCTGTGTCAGTTAAAGTAGTAGTTGATTAATTGTGTAATTTTGCAGTTGTTCAGTTATTGTTCAGTAGCTGTTTTCTAGAGATGCTCAGTAGTAGTAGTCAAGTTATTTCCAGAGTAGTTGCTCCAGTTGCTGAGGACAGACAACAGCCTGGAGAGTGGACATCATTTCTCATCTTACCTTGCAGAAGTAAGAGTATAATCTTACCTTGCTAAAGTGTTTAGATAGAGACAGTTAATTTCATCAGGTAAATACAGCTAGATAGTTAGAGGTTTCCCTAAATCAATGTGAGCTCTATCCTACAGTATTATTTTCATTTTTCCTGTGTGTGAAACTCTGATGTTTATTGGAATCAGTTATACAGTATTTACATGTTTTAAATCCTTTTATTTATTATTAAATGTTTTGCTACCTCTCATTGTGGCTAGTTATTTAGTTAATAGTTTTAATAACTTTTATACAAATGAAATATGTATATTTTAACATTTCAGTGAGATATGTTGTTTTGTTTTATTTTGCTATAAATACTGATATAGCAGCGCTAACTTATGTCAACAGACTAAGTAAATAGAAGTGAAATTCTATGACTTCTGCTTTAAATAAGGAAGCTAATGCTCAATTATTTAATCATTTACTTATCAAGCAATTAAGATCATTGCTAGATTGACTAATTATATGACTTAGTGGAGTATATAAGCAGAAGGATTTTACTTAGAAAATGTAACCTGATGAAGCATACTTGTTCTTGTCCTGTTCTGTGAATAAAAGTTTTATTCTACATCGTGGTGGATTCCTTGGTTTTCATTTAGTTTTAATAACTTGAGAGTGTTTATGCTTATAGGTTCATAGGTAGGTACTAGGCTATTTGCCCTAGGGCCTATATAAGCCTAGCCAAACGGTACCCTGGCTTTTGCTACCCAAGAAAATAATTTTCCTGTGCCCCTGTCAAGCAGAGCCACAGCAGTGATCCCCGGGGTGAATTTCTTATCTCCCATCCAATCATCAAGATTTTTCTTCAACAGTGCTAATGAGGAGTTTTGTTTGATATAGATAGGTAGTTTGTTCCAGAGTATGGGAAGTCTCTGAGACAGGAATCTATCTCTCCAGCATGTTCTGTTTATTGTGGTGACAAGGTTTAGTTCCCTAGAGCATGTAGCTCGGAGGGATTGGGATTTCTTTGCGTGGAGCATGTCCAACAGCTCTGGGTTTGACATAGCTTTGTATGTTAGTCACTGATTGCCTCTGAGTAGACGATATGCGACAGAGTAAAGCTGGAGTTTTTTGAGACAGTCTGCATAGGGCATCTGTTTGAGGCCAGTAATCCTCTTTGTGAGGTATTTCTGTGGCTTTTCCAGTTGTTGTAATTGTTGTTATTGTGATAATACCAGGGCTAGTCTGAAAAGCCTTACTGCTTGGGATACATGCTACCATTTGGTTGAATATTTATTTTACCTAATATAATTGAACACCCCTTTTGAAGTGTATTGTGGTATTTGACTGGTGGCAGCCATTACCTTGTAATTTGGGTAAAGAAACACAGCAGATACATCTGTGTCAGTCTTTCCCAAGGGTGTGTGTGTGTATGTCTGAATATCAGATATTTAAGAGTGAGTATGTCAAATAACTAGAACTGGAACACAATGTTCTGCAGTGGTTACTGTGAAGACTCATTTGGGGATCTGGAGTGAAGCATTAGTCCAGTTCCAGATTTGGAACCTGTTCCCAGTGTACTCTTAGGGAAATTGTGTATTTATATCCCTGCTTTTAGTGACAATCTCTTATCAGAGACAGTGGTAAGAATTGAGACTTCTTAGTTGCTTCCTCAGGGTAAAGAGGGCTCCTCACAATAACACAAAACCTTTTATTCTAGCAACTGTCTAAGTTTAGATGAGCAACATTTAAAATGTGTCCCTATCTTTAGGCCTTTATCCCCCATTATTTTTGGCCTTGTCCATATTTCTTGTGCTAAGAGGTTGAGAGGTATATTAAGGTTTAATTTGCCAAGTTCAACCCAATTAAAACATTTTAATGAATGTTATTTTGGATAGTAGCAATTCCATGCCCTCTTATTAAATTCATAAATTAATATATGTCTTTGATTGTGCAAACACCCACACAAAAACATTGTGCAAACACCCACACAAAAACATAATGGATCACTGCTGGTGCACACTTAGAAACTGCACCAGTAGTGATTTATCATTATTCACTTTAAACTCAATAATGTGTAGGGAAAACTTTAGTAATGTATATTTGCTCATGGATAGTAATAATCATTATTCCACATTAGAACCTTGTTTTTATACCATCAATAAATCTGTGCATATAGAGCACAGTTATACATTTTCCATATAAGTCTCCATTTTTGATGCTAATAAAAGTAATTTTATAAAACTGTGCACCCCCCCCCCCACACACACACACACACACACACAAAACACAGGACAAAACCTTTTTTAATATGGTTTTCTCGCCCATTAAGATATGTTTATCCTGTCTCTTTTCAAACAGTTTTCTCATGCATTGAAAAATTGCAATCCTGCCAAGTGTATAAGCAAGGGTATCGTTTATAACACTTTGGATAAATGTCGGCATAATTAACATAAGACATATACAGCCTAGAAAGTTCTAGCATTTATGGTCCGAAGAGGTTTTTCAGTAAGCACTAAAGAGCCAAACCATATTTTTACAATGGGAGTTGAATTGTTAAACTGAAAGTTAATTTAACCATTTTTGAAGACAAGCATAGAATGTGCCAGCTATATTCCTGTCAAAGCCATGCACGCATTTAGTTGGTAACAGTAAACTGAGTCAAGAATAAGACTTCTGTTACCAACATCTTCAGACTGAGACACTATTTTTATTCAGTAGCTGTAAAGAAAAGGGTAACATCTAGTGAAACCTAGCAACTAGTGTTTGTCCCATGCCTTGTGCAGCCTTCACGGAGAATTCATAAACATTCACTTCTTGGCACAAAGCAAATTTGTATGATGAGTAGCCATATGCAGAGAGAACATGATTCAGTTGACAATGCTACACAATGCCACCACCAAAATAACATGTTCTGCCATGATACATGATAATGACTATATGACTTAGTTTTATTTTTTATTTTATTAATATTTGTTTACCAGGTTTGAGCACTGATTTCCATTGACCTTTCTCAGACTCATTCCTGGAGCACTGTCTGGTTAATGAAGTGACATGTATGATAATGAGGTAAAAAATATGGCAGAGCAATTCATAAACATTTAAATCATGCAGTCATGTTGCACCCATCTTAGATTTACACACAATAAGATGCTCATGTAAAGGCAGTGCAAAGTATTGAATAATGTTAGGGGTTTCTTCAGCTATTCTATATCTTTATCTGCAAGAGGCTATGACAGCAGTCTCAGCAGCCAGCAATACGTGGCATCGCTTTGGAGATTCTGTGTCTTCCTAAAATGCTTAACGTATCATGCCCTCCTTGGCATCAACATAGTGGAGTGGCACTGTGTAGCCAGAGGCATCATGCAGGATATTATGCTCATGTGTTGCCCTGGTCTGCAGCCCAGTGGCCATTAGAGTACCATTCCAGTTGATACTAAGGTAGGAGTGACCTTAACTATATTAGCTACACAGAAATTTCAGTAATGAACTGGGGACACAATGGGAGAATCTCAAGCATTAACCTCAAGAATACACCACCGGTTCATCAATGCCATGCTTCAGCATGGGGGGAATCATATTCACTTCCAATGTACCCAGAGAAGAGAACAAACACCATGTGGGAATATAATGCCTTAGGCAACTTCCCTGAGTTACTGAGTGCTATAGACTGTACCCACATTGACATAAAGGCCCCACCTGGTGGATTGGAAGTACATGAACCACAATGGTCATCACTCCATCAACTGTCAGGTGGTCTGTAATGCATGGGGTACCATCTATAATGTCTGTGCAGGCCACCCGGGCAGCTTCCATAGCTCACACATATCACACATATCTTACCTCTCTCAATGGTTTGTGAGGGGGAACTTCCCACAGAAGCATCTTGTGGATGATGCCGGTTATGCCCTGGAACCCTGACCAATGACAACAATCAGAAATCCTCATAACCAAAAGGAACATGGTTACAACCATGTCATAGCACAAACAAGAAACATCATAGAACATGTGTCAAGTCACAGTTCCATTGCCCAGAGACATCAAGTCATGCCCTGCAGTATAATCCCACCACAGGTGCAAAAATGCTTACTATGCACTATTGTACAATATTATATTTAGGAAGGAGCAACAGCAGACTTGCCTCTTGCAGGACCACATTTCCCAGCACCACAGGCAGTGGCAGCTGAGACAGACAAGGAATCAAAAGAGGACCAAGCAGCAGGGGGTGACCATGCCAGACAGACACAGGCACTCCTATGCCATGGTTGCAGCAAACAGGCAGCAGACAGCACATAGCTTTTCAACATAAGCCATATGATAGCTAAGCAGATACATATATTAAAATGATGCATACAAAATCACTAGTTTGTGCTTACCCATGCATAGGCTGGCCACACTGTTTATCAGGCGTAGGCAACTAAAGTAACAAAGTACAAAGGACAGGGCACAGTTATCATTTGCACAGGTGGAGAATGAAGTACAGGACTGCATGTCTTTCACAGGACAGTGTATGAGTGGAAGCACTGATGTGTATAAAAATAAAACATGTTTTTGGGAAAGTGTCAGATCTTCTATGAGGTGGGTTAATGCTGCTAGGAACTTCAAGGGTCTGTGGATGTATGGGCTGTGCTGGGTGCTATAGTGGTGTGTGTGTGTGTGTGTGTGTGTGTGTGTGTGTGTGTGTGTGTGTGTGTGTGTGTGTGTGTGTGTGTGTGTGTGTGTGTGTGTGTGTGTGTGTGTGTGTGTGTGTGTGTGTGTGTCTGTGTGTGTGTATCTCTCTCTGTGACTGTGTGCAGGGAAACAGCCTCAATACATGGTGCAGCACTGGTCTGTGACCTGTTGAACAGGTCCAGGGTATGGTGGACAGAAGTTCAGCATCCCATGCATGTCCTTGTCCATAAGAACCTGATCTGTAAGGAGTTTCACTATTGAGATGGCTGCAAACTGGGTGCTGTCATCAGTTCCCCTAGTGATGTGGATATCCTCCAAGAGGGTCTCACACAAACAAATGACTGGTGCCAGAATCATGGCCTTAAACTGAATGTCAAAAATTGCATTATTATCCCCTTTGGCGAGAGTGATGTCCCCACAAATAAGCACATCAATAACAAGGTCCTAACCACGCAATCAGTTGTGAGGGACTTGGGCACCCAGGTTGATAGCAATCTGACTTTTGACTATCATATTGCTTCCATTGTATGGAAAGCTTTCTACATGGCCCACCTCATTACTAAGGGTATTTCATCCAGGGACAAGGAGGTGATAACATCAACATGTATTCTTCCCTTATAAGACTCATTGTTGAGTACAATGCCCCTTTCGGCATGCACCTTACAAAGCACATGCAGCAGCTGGAGAGACAACAGAGGTCTTCACCAGGAGAATTCAGGGCCTCAAACATCTACCCTAAACCGATAGGCTACAAGCCTTGCCCCTTTACTCAGACTCATACAGACTCCTCAGAGGTGACCTCTATCTGGCATACAAAGCAATCTCAGACCCAACGTTGATGGGACTGCTGTATATCAACAAGTCAAGCTCCACTCGAATAACCCACACAAGTGACCTCAATCTGGTCTGTGAGGGATATCAATAGGACTTGTTGGCAGGACAGATTTGTGTCCCAGAGACTCTCCCTTCTGTGGAATAGACTCCTTCTCCGTGTCAAGCAGAGTACCTCATTAATCCTTTTTAAGCACAACTTGAACAACTGGAAGGAGAACAGAAAATACACCCCTGAGATTCTACCTGTGTCTCTGCTGGACAGTGCCATTGGGTGCTGACTTGTCAGAACATGGGCTAAATTCTTGGCTAGACTTGTAATGGCCTCAGGGCCAATAGCCTAGTAACTTCCTATGATCCTACGATCTGTCCGTTGATTATGGTTAGATGTCTGTCTGCTATTTCAAAATGACTGACATTTGCTGGAGGATGTGCCAACATGATCACAGACTTGACCATATGAACGGCCTCTCCCAGGTGTAGACACATCCACAACTGATGCTGTATTGATCATGTTTGCACTGCAGGAGTGGGATCTCACTCATTCACACTCAGGTCGGCTAACATTCAAGAACATCATAGATGGCTGACTGCAAGAATGGCCTCTCGACCCAACAGACAACAAAGAGTAGACACTGCATGTTCCAGTGTGTGGTTTTTATATCTAACAAATCACACATATGATTTATACACTCCAATATGTCAGCATGCACACCTGGATTACACTAACAACCTCTGCTGAGGTCTGGTAGAACTCGCTTATGTCTCCATAATGACCCTGAACATAAGTTGGTGGCAGTTACTGACATACCAACTGCAGGGGAGATCAGTAACAATACATCTGATGAGCACTTGTACCAACAGTCTGTGAAGACCTTCTTACCATGACTGCTAGGGCTAGATTCATATATATCTCTGCTGGGGACCAACACAGTTCAATGATCTACAGTGGCACAATCACCCTGTGCACTCCCAGATAGTAGTGTGTCCTGCATATTTGCAGATTTTAATAACTGGACCTCCACGGTTATTTTAACATTTTAACTATTTTATGGTTTAACTCTTTTGGCTGTTAAACTTGTGCTATGACAACAGGAATTTTTTTTTTGGTCTATTGGGGGGTGGGGGTGGGGGGGTTGAATCGACTGCCATCCTTGCAATTTCAGTGCACATAGACTTAACATGAAGAAACACTTCTCCAGTTATATAGGGGGTGACATGCAGAATCAAATTTCTGACATCATACAGTCATTCTATCCTGCTGTATCAAAGTTATGTAGCATTATTTTAATTGTTACTTGACAGTATTTAAGCAAACACATCTATCACAACAGGCGATATACTTACCTTTGTGTTCTCTTAGGCACTCTACTCTGTCTCTAGGCATCTTACTGTTCCTTTTAATCTCTGCAGGAGCTGGAGATAGAGAGGTCAGCATGAAAAGGTTACAGTGTTGTGAACTGTCAGGGTGTACAGAGAGGTACAAATTCCTGTTGTCATAGCATAAGTTTAACAGGTAAAAAGAGGTAAACCGTAAAAAAGTTAAAATGTTAAAATAACTGTGAAGATCTAATTATTAAAACCTTATTTTCTGTAACTGCATTGTATGTGTGTGAAAACAAATTAAGAATGCAATTTCCCTATTTATGTATGTTTCTTCCCACGCCCTTTTTGTCAGTATTCTTTTACTTTTTTATTTTTTAATGTCTTTCCATTTCTGTTACTGTTATAGGCTGCAGCACAAACACCTGCACCAACCAATCTAAAGTGACCCATCATCCCTTCACATGTGACATCAACAGCACCATCACCACCACCACCACCAGTACCACCAGGACTACGCAGCACCTCTAGGTCCCAACCTGTCAGAGTTACCCCCTCACGTTCTTCCCCACCTGCACTGGAATGTGGTTCACTAGTACCCATCAGTAATAGTGCAAGTGGAGGTAACAATTATGTCAGCTGTCAGGAACTAATGGAGCTTGTGGAAAAAGGTTCAATGCCCACATTGGACACATAGAAACTATGACATGTTGTGTTGCTTCCCTGCTCATTGCTGCTCCAGGCCCTGGGGCAGGACCCAGTATTGATAGCTCCCAAAGTGATGAGTAATCTCCCACTGTGTCAAAGCTGGCAAAGACTGTGTTTCTGAATCCCCATCCTATTCTCAAACCCATGTTCCCCTCCTTTTTGTGTCTATGCCCCCCCCTACACACTGTACAATTTTGCCATTACCATGTCTTCTTTCTGTTTGATGTGTTCTTCACAATTGTGTTTCACCTCCTACGTTATGTCACCCCACACCTCATCAGTCATGTCTATCTTCCCTTGCAACCTACCCTCCCTCTCTTACCCACCTCTTACTTCCTTGACTTCCTTCTCCATCTTTCCCATCTCAAATAAATAAATAAAAATGGTGCCTGTCCCCCAAAAAATATTCTTACCCATGCCTTCCAACTTCACAGACCTTTAATTGACTGGCACCTATACTTCATCATAAAAATGATATTTGTCTCATGAATCATTGAAAATTTCAGCCAGTACATAAGTAGAAATATTGTTGTAATTTACCAGGCAAGCTCCTACCCCACCTCCATCCTGCTCTTTCCTATTTGCTCACTTTATGTTCTATCCTATGCTTGCTTACACTTTTAATCTCTGTCCTGTACTCCCACTTCTAACCTTTAATCTGGTAAAAAAATAAACACACCACACACATGCCCAAAAAGGGCTTCCATATTAAAATCATCTTTAAATGCTCATACTTTGCTCAGTTAATGGTACAGAGCAATGTTGCTGTTCCGCACAAAAAAATGATAGTTCCCATTCCATGGCAAAAATGAAGAATACTCCTTTGAATGCTTTGAGATCCTGCTATCAGTCACACAGATGAGCTTAACATGCCTGCATATCACTAAGCAATTGTGAAATACAGTTAAGCTAATACTTTCCCTGTGAAGGCCTCTATGACTCAATGTATTCATGATATGATGAGTCATTTGTCAATGTACTGTGTGCAGGGTTCTAACCTGCTGAGGTTGAGATGTTGTTTTACAATATTATGTTTTCATCATACAACTAACTGTATGACATTTGTCTGCAATGTTTTATTTGATATTTTAACATCTTTTTGCTAAATACCAAACAGAACATCCACCAAGAGCTCGTAAAACCAAAGACCAACAGTTGGATTAGCGATAAACCTTTATTCTTTGCTTTCTTCAAAAGACTTCTTCAGAACAACTAAAACTCAATAATAACACACTTTTATACCATCATCATTAATCAAACAATTAAACACATAATTATTCAATCAAAAAACAGATCCATCTTAAAGTGACATTTTCTTCAAAACCATTATCAACTTATATTTATATTTAAAAACATTATTAAAATAGAAAGTATATAAACATGTTTAATTTACTTTAAGCCTTTTATTCCTTAAAAAGATTTAATGTTTATAACCTCATTCAGACCCTGGGGGTTTGTCTGCATTTTTGCTAAATACTTCACTGACATACCTGGCTAATGCGTTGGTTCATGAGATATGTCTGACACAGGTTTGGCTTGAAATACTCTATATTATGCTCCATTACCTTGATATGTGTTTTATCAACACCTTCCCTATGTCTTATTCTGTACCATCACCTGCCAATGCCCTGTTTTGTAGAATGTATTTGACATATGGATTGTTTCAAAGCTATGCAGGTGTAATCACCTTGTGTTGCTAATCATATATTCCTTTCCCCTAAAATGCAACAGACGTTTTATCAATATTCATCCATGGAGTTTGGCACTGAAAAACAACACTGTACATACAGCCTCATCCAGCACTGATGAGATCAAAGATTAAGAGCTATGCTTAACCCAGCTACATCTAGCTCATTCTTCTTAACTTCCATGTTAAGATACCCTCTGTGTCCTGCCTCTTTTAATCTCAGGTCTATATTCCAGTTTTCAAGCTCCTACCTAGACACTGATGTTTAACTGATTTCTTCACCTACCTCCATCCTGCTTTATCTTCTCTTTAACTTTTGCCATCTTGTCTGCTTGCAGCCCTTTTCATTACTGACCTCCTCCCTTAACTTTTAATCTATTCAAAAACACAGTTATGATACCACAGACATGGCCAAAAAGGGACTATAAAAGAAGAAAAATCATCTAGTTTCAATATACATTGCATGACAGTTGGCGGACAGCAACTTTGCTGTCCATAAGTTACACTTTCATCCTATGTCAAAAACTAAGTAAAAAATGTTCAAATGCACTATTAGCATCTATCATGCAAGTGAGCTAAACATTGGTGCACGAGGTCAGGCAATACTGACTTAAGATGAGGTCAATAGTTTAATTTGAATAGTTTCCATGGGTTACAGACATGGACTGATGAGGGCATTGACAATAAACTACTGAAGGGTTTGATTCAGTGATGGTTATACACTGTTCACCTTTCAGTCTTCCTTAGTATTCTAACATACCCTTAAAATGTGGGTTTTCTAGCATAGTTACCTAAAGTTGTTCTGTGATTTCACTTGGTAATGTACTGGTCTATAGAGTATCAAATAGGCAGGTGGGTGTTCACATCCATAGAAGTTTGCATTGCATTAGTATAATAAACATTTTGTATTATACACTAATTTTATACTATGAAATTGTAAAGTATGTTTAATACAATACATGTATGTTACAGATTCCAGGGTTCAGTATACTCATGCAGTGACGTGTATATTGAGAATACTCTGGTTGAATGATATTGCACCCCGACGGTCGAAATATGGTTTTCCAATGCCCACTTTTCATTTTTCAATGTTGTTTTAACATTTTGCTGAAGTATGTTTTTCACTCATCTTTTCTATGAGTGTCTATATGGCATGCCTTGCTCATATCCTGATTTGGAGAATATAATTTTAATTTAATTATAATTAATTATAATTATTTATAATAATTATATTATAATTAATTATAATTATTATTTAATTAATTTAATAATAGAATATAATTTTCTTACTTTGCAACCAACTGCCCACATCATAACTACCACTGTCACTCTTTATAAAAACTCCCCTGGTTAGAACTCCCAGAACTTCTGTCCTATAACCAGTTAACCTTAGCACATAAACTAGTATATCAACGTGAAAAAACTCTGCCCTTCTAAATATTCTCCAGCCCCAGACCACAAATCGAAGTCTTCAGTCAACAAATAAATCTCTACTACAAGTGTTCAAATCCACTAATACGGCAGGGGACTCCCAGTTTTCTCAACCTGTAGCAACAAGGTGGAATTCAGTATGCCACAGCATCAGAACCAACACACATATCAACCAATTCAAAAATATTCTTAAAAATTATCTTAATAACACCTGGCTTTGCTCCTGGACTACTCCAGGCTAACTAGTTTTAATAGTTTCCGGTCATTCTTTTATTCTTCCCTGACCATCTCATAATCTAGGCTCTCTCTCATGTCTAGATAACGTCTAACTTCACCTTTTTCTGTCTAATTTCCCACCTACAAACCCTTCCTCAGCTTACTTTGAGAAACTACAATGTCTACACTACAATAAGGAATTATATCAGATGATTGTATAATACAAATGTCAATTATAGTAGTGTAGAATGTAATTTCTGGTATACTGTAAGTCTTGTATATTTTTTCTATAATTTGTTGTATAAATTTTGTATAATTTCTTGTATAAGTTTTATATAATCTCTATATATGGAGCTTTTCTCCCCAGGCCTCCACTGAAAATGGGTCTTATCCCAGTTGGACTTTCCTGGTAAACAAATGTAAAACAAAATAAAATAAATAATTGCCAAAGGCAGACATTTAAACCCTTTTAGGTATGTTTTTGCTGTCTTGCTATCATGTATTCTTTTCCACTTAATGCATTTTCCAGTCCACTTTTCTTTGAGTTCCTCCATGGCATGCCTTACTAATGCACTTGTTTAGTGAATATCATTGCTAAAAGTGGGAGTTCAGACACATTTATGTAAGTTTATGCTGCCTTGCTGTCATGTGTTCAGCTCCACTGCAATGTGTTTTCTAGTCACCTTTTCTGTGAGTGTTTCCCTGGCATATCTTGCTCATACCCTGGTCTAGAGAACATCATTGAAAAGGAAGGGTTTAAACTCTTTTAGGTTCATTTTATTGACTTATTATGGGTTCTGTTCCTCTAAAATGCATTTTCTGGATACCTTTTCTATGAATGTTTCTATGGCATGCCTTACTAATATTATCGTCTTGACTATAGACATTTTCAATGTCAGGAGATCAGTTCTGTTCTTGTGTGTTTTGCTTTTCTTGTTATCGTGTGTTAATTTCCTCAGAAAGTAAACATTCCTGTAGTGTGTAAATTATGTGGGGGAGGTTGACACTTTATAACCTAATAGTTATAGACATTGTCAGAGGCAGGAGGTCCCCAAACTGAATAAAAAGCAAAAAACCAGGGAAACAAAAAATGAAGACTTCTGGCAATAGAACCACTCCTTGTTTGATAAAAGGAATCTTCGGCTTTAATCAATTCCGGCAGCAACTGTTACACAAAATAAAAACACAAGCAAACAGCTAAAACAGCAGGTAGCATTAAGCGCTTTTCGTCGACCTCAATAGGTGGACTTCTTCAGACAAAATAAGGTGAGCAGCTTCCAGCTTAAATAGTCCAGGTAATCAGTCAGCAGTTAAACAATAAAGCAATTTGATCTAAATAGGGTTAAACCCTAAAATGGTTAGTTGTACTGACAAAATGAACTAAATGGCGTTATGAAAAACAAGATGATACTATCTTTGAAGCTAGCATATGGTGTTGACAGTTTACATAAATTATACTAGTTATAAAATATAAAACAAAATATCAGAATTGTGTCATTAAATGAGAGTCGGTAAATACACGTTATAAAAAGCCCTGTTGTTAAATAAGAAAGAGTAATGTGTATGACTCTTCCCCTAGGTCCCTCAAATTTAAAACACAAACAATTAACATTTAATAGAGAGCCCTACCAGTTCATGAATATATACTATATTCAAGTTATGTAAAATGGGGTAAATATAGAAATATATAAACAAAAAAGTATGCATATATATTTTGGAATGACAAGTTAAAGCAATAAAAGCTAAATAACAAATTGACAGTTAGTATGATGCCTTCTTAGTTTGACAAAAGTCTAAACGAAGGCTCAATAATTGTGAAAGGTAAACCCTAAGGCCCAGTATAGTTGTGCTTAGTCATGTTGACTATGGTTACTATATGTTGTATTTTTTCTAAAGCCAGGGATAACCTGGTCAAGAAAAATAACCAAAAGCCAACCTAGTTTGGACAGCAATCATCTGTTCAGGCTTCTTAATTTCAAGAGACATTGGATGTTGCAATGCTCGTTATAGTAGTGTAGAATGTAATTTCTGGTATACTGTAAGTCTTGTATATTTTTTCTATAATTTGTTGTATAAATTTTGTATAATTTCTTGTATAAGTTTTATATAATCTCTATATATGGAGCTTTTCTCCCCAGGCCTCCACTGAAAATGGGTCTTATCCCAGTTGGACTTTCCTGGTAAACAAATGTAAAACAAAATAAAATAAATAATTGCCAAAGGCAGACATTTAAACCCTTTTAGGTATGTTTTTGCTGTCTTGCTATCATGTATTCTTTTCCACTTAATGCATTTTCCAGTCCACTTTTCTTTGAGTTCCTCCATGGCATGCCTTACTAATGCACTTGTTTAGTGAATATCATTGCTAAAAGTGGGAGTTCAGACACATTTATCTAAGTTTATGCTGCCTTGCTGTCATGTGTTCAGCTCCACTGCATTGTGTTTTCTAGTCACCTTTTCTGTGAGTGTTTCCCTGGCATATCTTGCTCATACCCTGGTCTAGAGAACATCATTGAAAAGGAAGGGTTTAAACTCTTTTAGATTCATTTTATTGACTTATTATGGGTTCTGTTCCTCTAAAATGCATTTTCTGGATACCTTTTCTATGAATGTTTCTATGGCATGCCTTACTAATATTATCGTCTTGACTATAGACATTTTCAATGTCAGGAGATCAGTTCTGTTCTTGTGTGTTTTGCTTTTCTTGTTATCGTGTGTTAATTTCCTCAGAAAGTAAACATTCCTGTAGTGTGTAAATTATGTGGGGGAGGTTGACACTTTATAACCTAATAGTTATAGACATTGTCAGAGGCAGGAGGTCAGTTCTGTTCTTGTGTGTTTTGCTTTTCTTGTTATTGTGTGTTCATTTCCTCTGAAAGTAAGCATTCCTGTAGCAGTTTCTGACCATGCTCTGGTTATTGAGCACCTAACATCTTTTCAAGGCTCCCAGCATTACCTGAGTGGACTTTCTTATCATTCAGAGAATATAAAGTAAAGCAAAATATTCTGATGTTAATCTAAAGATCAGCATGCCACTGAAAATCTTGCAAAGATCTTTTAATAAATGTCCAATGTAGAGCTACAGAAATTTTTCAGGGCAGCTTTGACAAGATAAAAATTAACAATGTTATCCTGTAAAGAAAGGCAGAAACTTTAAGCATTACTTAAAGTGTGAAAGAAGTAACATGTCAACATGCCTCTGTATTTACTGCTGTAATAAGATAAGCAGCATACTGGGCCAACATTGTTTCCTAATTGGGTTAACACATGAGAGGACAGATATGCTTTGAGTGCACAGCTTTTATTTATTTATTTTATGTATCTGAGAACTGTGTAAGTCTACTAGATGCAAGTGTCCCTTGTCAGGGGTGACCAAGGAACACTGCCTTGTCAAGTAACTAGCTTAAAGTCACACAGTAGGCAGCAGGAGGTAGAAAGAATCAAACTCTGCACCCTTGACTACAGGAAGCAGCTTGTTAATAGCTCAAGGCCTCAGTCCTCTATGCTAACTGTTCAAACAATAATCAGCTTTTCAAGCAATTCGATTTCTATTTTCAAGAATGTAGTTTTGATTATTTCAGTTCTTCAACAGAATGACCTTGTGGGATTCACGTATTCTGCATTGTAAAGGGGAGATGCAAAGTATACAATGGGTTGCATGACTAGGCCATGTCCCTCCTGGACAGAAGAAGTCAATATTAACTACCATAGATCCTTACCTCTGCAAACTTCACTCACCTACACACCAACATTTGGGGCAACTCGGGATAAATATGTCTAGGCTTGTAAGGGCTCTAGGGATGTTAGCCTAGATAGTAGCCTCCTATGAACCTATTAATCTATAAGGGCTTTATTGGTCATTAGTGTATACATGTATGAACCTAATGAACCTAAGAATAATGAGTAAATATACTAACATGAAAAAACATGACTAATATAAAACAATAAATATACTACAGAAAACAAAATGTTTAGTGAAACATATTAGTGTTGGAGAAGCAAGAATCACAGTGAGATATGAAAGGAATTTAAAACTTGTCATGTTTCTGCACTTAAATCCATAGTAAAGCATCAGTCAGGTAGTTTAGAGATACTATATCAGTCTTAGTTTCCAATTTTTGGAAGGTCTACACAGTTTTAATATAGTTTTGTTGGCATTCCTCTTAGGGATGTACTCATTAAGATATTGTGTGGATGCTCATATATGCAAATATTATAATATGAAAGCAACGTTGCTGTCCAATGAATTAAAAGAGGCTCTATACAATACAGGAATAAATACAACCGAGACGCCTCGTGAATAGCAAGATGAAATAAAATTTAGTTAGCAATGATTTTTATATAGTATTCTAACAGTCTGTGAATGTTTGATCCTGTATAGATTACATCGCATGCAATGCATGGAAGATTCATGTAAAAGTCTCATTAAAATTTGCTTTGCAATCTCTATATTAGGGTAAGTGGAAGAGGTGGGATAGTATCTTACATGAAAATAAATCATTACAAGTATTGTAAATATAGCGCAGGAATCAAGCATTAGAGATATGCCATCAGTTTGGGGAAAAGCAATGTTTTTTCTTAGCACCATAAAGTGTCGAGAGCTGCAGACTGTACTCACAGCAGTAGAATGAAAGCTGCTGTCTCCAGACACTTCACCTTTCATACAGATTTATTGAACACTGTGAGCACAGACAGGATGTTAGAGGAATGCATGACTACAAAGCATTGTCAGCAGAGTTAGATAATGATGCAGTAAAGAACAAACAATCTTTCACAGCTCCCATGGGTGCCATTAGGAAGTGGTTACAGGCCATAGCATTATCGTAGTTTTGTGATGTCATCATCACAAAGAGCACATAGCACTTAACAGACTAATACTATTTTCCTGCATGTCTTGGCGCACAGTATCAAGAGACTGAAAATCCAGAGGGTCCACTGTATATCTTTACTCCTGAGCCACTGATTTATGCTAGTGTCTGTAGCAGACAGTTACTGCCCAAGCTATACAGCTCCAAATAGCAAGCCCAGGGCTCATATATTTCATTAAAGAGAGTAGTTTTGTATTAATCATTGCTACTAAAGTTTGTCTGAAACTTTGTCTGAGGAGAAGGGCAGTCTTGCTGGGTATCACTTTCCTTTTCTGCGGCAATGAAGGCCTACTGGCTTTCTGGGTTATGTGGGCCAACAGAAAGGCAGTTTCAGGAAGAAGAAAAAAAAAAAGAAATATGAAAACCTTCATCTGCAATGGTGAGCATTAAATTAGTCTTTGCATTCAAAAAATATGATTGATCTATTATGCCCTGTTCTTGGGAGTATCTGTTGATAAGAAGTTATACTTTGATATCAGCAGGAAAAGGTTTTAGAAGATGAGGACATCGATGGGAGAAATGAACTAAAAAAGCAAAGAAAAATAAATCTTAAGGACAGAGTTTTCACAGTTGGCACGGGAAATGACCTAAATAGAGATTCACAAGATTTAGATATGCCTTTCAAGTGCCTATATTTATGAAAAGATGCAGTTTTGTGCTCATGTACACATATCTATGTAAACATACATCTGTGTCTGTCTCTGACACCTCCTCTCATTTTCTCATCAAGTGCATGACTAGAATTTGTGAAAGGTTTGGAATGTGTGACATGAAACATTTGATACTGTAAGATTAGAAAGCATCAATTGCATAGCTAGGGTGAGGTAAACAGGGCAGCTGACCTGGGTGCAAGTTGGAAGGAGGTGTGATCAGCACCTTCAGATGAGTTACCCTTCAAGTGTGAATGCAGTAACAGCATGCAGTTACTTAAATGACTGTGGTTGTTTATAATGTTTGTGTGTGTGTGTGTGTGTGTGTGTGTGTGTGTGTGTGTGTGTGTGTGTGTGTGTGTGTGTGTGTGTGTGTATGTGTGTGGGTGTGTGTGTGTGTGCACATGCACGCGTGTGCATGGATGTGTGTGAGATGGGGATTAAATACTTACAAGGGAGTGATATAAGCGCTTTCATACAGTTACAGTAGGACCTTATAGGGGCTGTTTTTGTCCTCAACTTTGAATAACCTTTTTATTATTTGTGTATTTATTTTTAGGTCATCAACTTATGAGACTCTTTTCCAGGGACTGCCTAGGGTGCCAACTAACCTAGTTATAAATCTAGGAAGTATGTTTTGTAGAAAAGTGAATTCTGTAATCCTGCAGAATATCATATGAAGTAAATCCTAGAGAGTTATTGTGCTCATTTTGTTATGTTTCATGTTTTATTTTAGTAATATATGCATATATATATATATATATATATATATATATATATATATATATATATATATAGTTGCTTTTAAAGAGGCGTGAACATTTGTTTATTCCTAATTAAAACACTCAAGTTGTTATATGCCTTCCATGGCACCTAAATAGTCATTTCACATTGAGGAGATGGTGATAAATTTCCTAGGTATGATATTCAAATGCGGATTTCATTTTATTGGCTTTCATATGGTATTCAATAAGCAAAGAACAGAGCAACTCTGACACCTGTTGTAACAGCTTTGGATCAACCACCCAATTAATGATTTTGACTAGTTTAAGAGTATTGGGGTTTCTGTTTATCATTATTTTCTCTGACACCTCAAGTTTACTTATGTAGAAAGTGGATAATAGTGAATGAAGACAGAACTCTTGGGGACAATCCAACCTCCAACTTTTTATAAAGATTTGAAGCCAGTCATACATTCTGTGTTCAATTGTGTCATCTGCCATTTACCTGTTCAGCCAGATGGGTGTCCATTTCTCTGATCTCCAGTTTTTGTTTAATTAGCAGACTGTGGTTTTTACATACATTGGCCTTCCTGAGGTCTAGAAAAATAGAATCAACAGGAAAACCTGCTTTTAAAAACAGTCTACAGAATTAATAGATTTATACCATGGGAAGACAATCATTTATGTTCATAATGAGAAATGTCTAGTTTACCATTTCTTTTCAGTTGTTCAGCTATGCTATCAAGAAGTTCTTTCTCTATCAATTGTGTGCAGTTTCACAATGGGCTACCTGCTCTTTATGAAACTAAAGCATTCTATTAAACAGACAGCCTAATATCAGCACTGCTGTTTTCTCTCACTTCAGTGTTTGATATCCTGTCAGGACCATAAGCTTTTATTATGTTTAGAGTCCTAAAAACTGTTATAATAATTTAAGCACTTAGCATTTTCTCCAAAATGGTGAGCCTGAGACTAGAGCTGGTATTTAGAATGGTACTTTGAAGGATTCACCTGTTATGGTATGAAGATAAAACTGGGTGCTGACCTTATCTAACAAGTATACTTATCTATACTCCCCTCATGAATTCCATGGCTAAATTAATATCTTTGTCTGACCCTCATTAAGCCATCTTAATTAAGAACAATAATCTATGATTCTTTTCTATCGCCTGTAATCAAATTTGGCTCTCTTTCCCTTTTTTTTCCTCTAATTACCACTTTCTTTACCTGTTTACAAAAAAAATTCGGAATTCATGCTTACTCGTATTATTACTAGAATTGATGGCTGCCTGATTTTTCTTCCAGTGATCTTAATTTAAAGGATGGAGTGTCTCTCATCAACAGCAGTTTTTAGAGGTAAGTCTTATTTGATATGTATAAATTATGAAAGTGGCATAATATTATTTAGCATTTAAATAACTTAAATCCCCAAACCTCCACTTCCCTTTCGCCTTGCTATATATTTAGTCTGAAAATCATTGCTTAAATTGTGGAGATCCCTCAGATTCGATAAACACTGTCTAGCATCATGATGAAAGAAATTCAAAGGGAATCAGCTTATTCCAATAACTGGGAATAATTCATTTTGTCACAACAGAAACAGAAAAAAGGCTTTCATAATCTATGTTTGAAAACAACAGAAACAGATATATTAGAAACAAAAGCATAATTATGTCCTCTTATACAACCAGCTTAGAAATTAGTAATAGTACCACCATACATGGAAGTAGGATCACCCTATGCCATAAACATGCCATTATTTTTTAATAATTAGCTAAAAATATAAACTTTCTAGTACACAATAAACCTTAGGAAAAAATTGTTGGATTGTTCTATTTTTGGATTTACTGTATCATCTATATGAAGTCCCAAATTTTGTAACCATTCAACTTTTGATTCATTTTCTTAAGCAACATCAAAAGTTGGTGCCCATGTTTATTTCTTATACAAAAGAGATATTTTATCCAATTAAATGGGAATCTGAATTATCAGCATAGCAAAACAAGATGAAATATTCGTATTTCTTGTTTTGGTGACATTCACATTAGAAGTATATTATATTTTAAAAGAAAAGTATAAAAAGGGGCTGATCTGGTAGATTCTGAAGCATGATTTAAAGTTTCTAACCAGGCTAGAATTATTTTCTATGCGTTTAGTAGATGGACAATTGCATGGGGGGTTGTCCCATGGAAAAGAAACATTATTCCATCAACAGAGGTTTCTTTCTGTAAATTAACTATTGCAAAAAAATAAATAATTGTCGAAGCCTTTTACTCTTATTAGTTCACAGAAACAGTTTCATGTAATTGCCATGTAGAATTAAACATTTTCTTAGGGGGATGGGATTGTACCATGGGGACTTATCGTTTGGACAAATGCAACTTCAGCAAACAAAAAAAAATAATGATTGATGTTTATCAAAACTACTTTCAATGACAGTGGAGTTGGCTTTTTCTTCCCACTGTTGTGTGACCCTGAAGTTGATATACGTAAGTCCAGGGGGTGTGGGGGGAGCTAGGGGGCTTGCCCCCTGCAAAAACTACATTTGTTGTAATGTTTGCAGAAGCTAATTTCAGCAAGTGAGTTTCAATTTGTTTCCATTCACTGAAATTGATCAAATTATAATAATTAATCCTTTAGAAAGAAATTTTATTCTGATATATTCTTTTATGCTTTATATAATAATTTAATAACATTATATATGATAATTTTGACCATAGCATATTTATTTACAGCCTGATTAAAATATCTACATTTTCTAGATTTATGTCTAAAGAAAATACTTATATTTAGATGAAGCTTTTGTAAAAAACGGCACAGTAAAACCTACATCTAAAAGATATTTTCGTAGTTTCTTTCTTTTTATATTGTGGTTACAGACATTGATATTTATGGAAGAAATACTAACTGTATTACAATTAAATTGTAACAAGAGGCTGTTTAATGCAAAAGAAAGAAAAATAATAGAAAATACTTATATTTAGATGAAGCTTTTGTAAAAAACGGCACAGTAAAACCTACATCTAAAAGATATTTTCGTAGTTTCTTTCTTTTTATATTGTGGTTACAGACATTGATATTTATGGAAGAAATACTAACTGTATTACAATTAAATTGTAACAAGAGGCTGTTTAATGCAAAAGAAAGAAAAATAATAGAAAATAATCTGTGCCACTACATGCACACACATATCTATATAAATATATCTATCTATATATGTGTGTGTGTGTGTGTGTGTGTGTGTGTGTGTGTGTGTGTGTGTGTGTGTGTGTGTGTGTGTATTCAGGGGGAGTGAGAACATTGAAAAAGGGAGCCTTTGGGGCAGCAAGACATTGCTTCCAAACAGTGTTTTATCCTCCTAAGTTACCATTTTCAACATGCATGCAGGATAATATCACACTGTTGCTGAGGAATGTTTTCTGCACCTATGTTTCCACCAAATGCGTGCCCCTCTTGTATCCTAGGACAGGATATACAATGGACATTGTTAGAGTATCATCCTACCTCTATGGAGACTCAGCCACAGGCCTGTGATACTCTCTCCTCCACCTGAGATCAGTCATGAGGTGTACCCATGTGTATATACTTAACCTCCCAGGATGGGCATATCCATCCTCCCTGCACTGTTAAACACCCGAGTCACTAATCAAATTCAGCTTACTTTGTCTGTAGTCAGTGCTTTATCCCTTTTCACATCTGATGCAGGCAATAATGTGTATGTTAGTGAAATGTTTTGTCTGATACACATACCTCTCAACCACCACTTTATGCCAGAAATCTGGACAATGCCTAAAATAACAGGGGGAACAAAGGCCCAAAAATTGGGACATATTGTTCTTATAAAGTTAGAAAGTTGTTAAAATAACAGGAGCATATGAAGTCAGAAACCCAAATGTGTATCATTATTTAGTGATGTCAGTCCTCTGTGATTTGCCTGAAAATCACAAATTTTACGAGGAACACACCAAAAATATGAAGCAAAAATCTGGACAGTTGAGAGATATGCTGATATACATCTGTTCAAGGAGAAATAAGAAAGAAATTAAACATGTCCTGTAAAAGATACTATCATGCATTTCAACTAAAAAATTCTTCCACTTAAATACATTAGGGGGAACATAAATAGAATAAATATGTCTTTGGAAAAGGTCCCAGATCCTTTATTTAGAGTAACATCCCCCAGCACTGTGCAGCAGGACCTCCTATTTGACTAATTCAGTAATTCAAGGGCATTTTTCTTACTTGTTAAGTAAAATGAAGAGTGAAGACCTTTGTGGGAGATCTGGGGTACAGTTAGAAATGCAAAACAGAACTGAGTAATTTTTATAAAAAGTGCTCTCCAGACATAAAAAACAGCTTTTTTAACTTTTCTGCTGGTTTGAAAAGAACATCTTAAAAATGGAAGATAGGTACTTGATTGACAGATAATGTTACTATGTTTTCTGGGGGAAAAAATGTTCCTGTCCTTAATAGAGTAACATTTCACTATGACTGACATCCGAGTGATGGGTAATATTTGCTTTGCAGTATTGAATTCCGATGTAATCTTCTTGCTTAAACCATTCAGAGCAGGTTGTGTTAACGTAATGTCATACTGCTTGCCCTGAGTCCCAGTGTTCAATGGATCCCAGCTACTCACAAGAATACCAAGAATAACGATCTGTTCAAGGTAATTAACCTGAAAGGTAATCAGCTGTCTTGTCATGTGATTAAATTATCTGTAGTGGCATGACTGTACTCTTTGAATATGTTTCCTTGCTCAAGTGAGTTGAGTTTCTATTTTATGAGCATTTGAAGTTAGATCATAAAGTGTACAAATTACGCTTCATGTCAAAGTTAGAAAGGAAGATTCGGTTTGCTATTGAGAAGATACTGGTCTGAGTACCAAATTGGTTACTATAGTCAGCGTAACATAAATAAGTAAAAGTATTTGAATATTGCTAGGAAAAAGACAAATATTCAGCTGTATATAATTAGGGTTTTCTAAATATTGTGTTTATGCAATTGTTTAGAGTCTAATTCAGAAGACAGCTGCAGAGAAGAAGAAAAAAACACTTCTACGCAAAGCATTCATCGTTTGATGATCTTTAACAAAATCAGCTTGTGGGATTAAAGAAGACTGTTGTTAGATCAACACTAGATTCAGAAAACCGAGGCCCTTACAATAAGGAGATTGCTTGATGTTCATTGCTTCAAACGGCAGTAGTTTGTACAGTTGAAATCAAAGTGATGGAAGAAGCCATCTCTATCTGAAGAATTGTAAAATAAAGAATTTGCATCCTCCAAAAGGATCACTTTCCATTTCCTTTGAAATGCCACCTCAGAAGCAGGAGTATTTCTTCGGTCATATCCATAGTTTTAAAATTATTTTCAGTTGCCTGCAGTTGCTAATAGTCTCAGTGAAGCATTGTTCTGTTAGGAGTTCATTTTAAATAAAGTTGTTTTGACACCATTGGTTTCAAAAAGCCATCTCACTCTCTCTCTCTCTCTTTCTCTCTCACTTTCTTCTTAGATGACAATGCTCTATGAGATCCGAACATTACATAATCATGCTATTTCCCCCAACTCCCACCCCACTTAGGAGGATCCCTCCATTTCACAGTATGAGCAGTTTTGGTTTAAATGTTTCACAGGCTCCATCCACAAAAAAATGTATAGATTCTTATACCAGTCACAACTAGATCACACTGAAGATATTGTTCCTTAATTTCCTTATTTTAATTGTTTATTATTTGGTATATTGTTGTTCCTACAAATTAAATTGTCTGACTGAGGTGTCAGTTCAGTGCAACAATGATCACTGTTTAAGTAGGTAATAACAACACATTCATAGGTTGACTTAATGAAATTTAATACACCCACATCCTGGACAACCTGTAGACTCGCTTGCTGTATTATAGACTACTGCAAACATGCTCTTTCCACAAATTGATAAATGCATTTTTTTTTCTTTCCTCCACTTATTTTAGGTAAATTTAAATTCCCAGGGATGATCAAGTTACTATTCCCAATAAAAGAATCACTGTCTTACAAAAATACAGTTATGCTGAGGTGCACTATACAGGCCCAACACCAAAACACTTTTCTTTGTGCTATTCGGAGGCACAGTGGTGCAGCAGTTAATGCTGCCTCACAGCAAGAGGTTCTCTGGTTCGATTCTCCACTGGGGTGCCTTCTGTGTGGAGTCTGCATGTCCTCTCTGTGTTCGCGTGGGTTTCCTCCCACATTCCAAAGACATGCATCTGGAGCATTTCTCCATGGGTCTTTGCTGAAAATAGGCTATGTCCCAGTCAGAGTTTTCCAGTCAAATTTTAAATAAAGAAATACATATTTTTCTCCCTGGGCCTTCGCTGAATATAGGGTCTATCTTAGTCGAACTTTCCCAGTCAACAAATGTTAAATAAAGAAATAAATATTTAGCCTGACCAGCACAGCTTGGATTAGTTTAAAACCTACATTTAAATTTTGGAATTTTCTACCTCTTTCAGGCATAATATGCTACAACACTGCCTCTAGTTCTCTACTGCTTATTGTCCATAAAGATATTATAACTCATAAGACCAAAGTTCAGACAAAAAAATAACTAAAATCACACAAATGATAAACTCTTTGCTTTAATCTAACTTCAAGTTGTTACTTATCCCCCATCAAATTATGACTATTTGTATAAACTACAGAGAGTATCTGCATCTCCATTTGTAGGTGCAACTACAGATTTTGATGTGCTTCACTCTTGTGTTTAACTTCTCTAGGCTGGTGTCACCCGCTGTCCCTACAGGCTAATAATAACAGAGTGTTACAGGAGGACAGTGAGCCCATGAGCTTACATGGCTGCTCAGAGGAACTTTGGGACAAACAGATGGCTTACCCCTTTATGTCCTAACATCACTATAAAGATAAAATAAGTTACGAGAACATTGCACTGTTTTACATGTCTGAACATTTCTGATTTCCCTCATATATGCTCATGCTTATTGACATTACTGCATGCTTATGTCGTATTTCAATAAGTTTAAACATAGGGATGAGACAAGGCAGTGCAGAATGTTGTCAGGTGCCATTACAGGAGTTAGAAAAGCTAACAGAAAGAAAGTCAAAGCCGCATTCAAAAATATAATGCATTTGATAAGTAAAAACAATTCAGGCCTGTGAATACATGAAATCTGCAGCAAGAAGAGAGAGGTACATTTATAAAAACTACTTCACACCTTTTAATATATGATATTTATACCTATCCCTAAACAGAAAATAAAATGTTGACAAGAATTAGAAGACCTGCAAAATATTTTACAACTGCAGTGTAGCAGTACAGAACCAGTATCTTCATAGCAAAACTGAATATAACAATCACAATTGCAAAATTCACAAAAGTCAACATGGTAAACCAGTCTGGACATCCAAACCAGCTGTACTTATGGCTTAATTCTATCCCTGCATTTTTGTACTAATTTCACTTGGTGTAGCTTTTTGTCAGCCACTTTTCTTTGCAAAATGTAGCTCTGTCACAGATGACCTATTCATCAGAAAACTGACACATACACTGTCATAGGGCAATGTGCTCTATATGCCAACAATTGTGGTGTTTTACTGATTGGTACCAAGCTATATGAGGGTGTCAATAAATTACGTAGTAATAGAAGTAAAGACTAAATCCTCAATACCATTTACTTAGTAATACGCAAATAATACTGTAAATAAATGTGTGAAAATGTTCCCACAACATTTTGTTAAATTGCTTTTTATTAAATTTTTATGTGTAAAAAAGTTGTTTGAAAAAAACTTGTTGGGTATTTCAAATAAAAGTAAAACATATGTCGAGTACAATTGGAAATAACATGTACATCCTTTAAGTTCAATAACTGGTTATAACTTAAAAATCTAGTTCCAAGTTAGGGTGGGTCTCTGATAATTGATATTACCTTTTCCTTGATGCTTTCAGGTTAATGAGTTTCATCTTGAACCAGGAAAATAGCTTGTAACCATTTTTACATCCGATTATGTATGAGAACAAACTGGTTGAGGAGAAGCAGGTTAAAATGAACCAAATAGGAATGGTTCCACTGCTCATATTTCTGAGATCAATATTGTGACATGATTGGCTTGCTTGAGTTCTGATGCTGTGTATATAGGGAGGGTGGCCTAATGGATAAGGTATTTGCCTTACAAACACAAGGTACAGGGTTTGAATCTCACAAGGGATAATTGGCTAGACTTAAAACGGCTCGCAAGGACAGTTAGTCTAGTACTAACCTATGAATATCAATTTGTCCTCGATTCTCTTGAGACTCCAAGTGGGCCAGCAGAGTAATCCAGGCTGCAGAGAGCTGAATAAGCGACTTTTCTTGATACTAAGTATATTTTTTGTTGCTTTCCACATCTGAATACCTAGCAACTGTATTTCGCCTGCCTTTCTGTTACATTGAAGCTGTTTTTACTGCATTTAACTTAATATTGCACTTGGAATCCTTGTTTGTTACTATTTGACTGTATTTGTAGCAAATTCTTCTGTGTAAGCTGTAGTAGCTGATTCATAGCATTTATAAGTGTTTGCTGTACCTGTTTCTGCCTGTTTTGTGAAAAAAAAAAAAAGAAAAAATATCTCTTGTTTTTCCTGCTTTACTAGTTTAGTCCAGTTTCAGAGTTGCTGATTCCTGGGCTTTGGTTGTAGTTCCTGTGTACTGTTTCCTTGCCTTATTTGGGGGAAGGGAAGCTACCTTGCTTTCCTGCTTTACTAGTTTAGTCCAGTTTCAGAGTTGCTGATTCCTGGGCTTTGGTTGTAGTTCCTGTGTACTGTTTCCTTGCCTTATTTGGGGGAAGGGAAGCTACCTTGTTTACCAGTGGGAGTGGGAAGCATTGAGCTGCCTTTTGTCCAGTTTTGTGAGGTTTCAGCCAGCAACTAGTAGTTTATTGGTCGTTTTGGGCCAGTTTCTAGCTTTTTCCAGCCCCCTGGTATAAAACTTTCAGCTTGTACCTACTCAGCACAGACTCCACATGGGCCAGCAGAGTAATCCAGGCTGCAGAGAGCTGAATAAGCGAATTTTCTTGATACTAAGTATATTTTTGTTGCTTTCCACATCTGAATACCTAGCAACTGTATTTCGCCTGCCTTTCTGTTACATTGAAGCTGTTTTACTGCATTTAACTTAATATTGCACTTGGAATCCTTGTTTGTTACTATTTGACTGTATTTGTAGCAAATTCTTCTGTGTAAGCTGTAGTAGCTGATTCATAGCATTTATAAGTGTTTGCTGTACCTGTTTCTGCCTGTTTTGTGAAAAAAAGAAAAAAAAGAAAAAAATATCTCTTGTTTTTCCTGCTTTACTAGTTTAGTCCAGTTTCAGAGTTGCTGATTCCTGGGCTTTGGTTGTAGTTCCTGTGTACTGTTTCCTTGCCTTATTTGGGGAAGGAAGCTACCTTGCTTTCCTGCTTTACTAGTTTAGTCCAGTTTCAGAGTTGCTGATTCCTGGGCTTTGGTTGTAGTTCCTGTGTACTGTTTCCTTGCCTTATTTGGGGAAGGAAGCTACCTTGCTTACCAGTGGGAGTGGGAAGCATTGAGCTGCTTTTGTCCAGTTTTGTGAGGTTTCAGCCAGTAACTAGTAGTTTATTGGTCGTTTTGGGCCAGTTTCTAGCTTTTTCCAGCCCCCTGGTATAAAACTTTCAGCTTGTACCTACTCAGCACAGACTCCACGTGGGCCAGCAGAGTAATCCAGGCTGCAGAGAGCTGAATAAGCAACTTTTCTTGATACTAAGTATATTTTTTGTTGCTTTCCACATCTGAATACCTAGCAACTGTATTTTGCCTGCCTTTCTGTTACATTGAAGCTGTTTTTACTGCATTTAACTTAATATTGCACTTGGAATCCTTGTTTGTTACTATTTGACTGTATTTGTAGCAAATTCTTCTGTGTAAGCTGTAGTAGCTGATTCATAGCATTTATAAGTGTTTGCTGTACCTGTTTCTGCCTGTTTTGTGAAAAAAAAGAAAAAAAAAAATATCTCTTGTTTTTCCTGCTTTACTAGTTTAGTCCAGTTTCAGAGTTGCTGATTCCTGGGCTTTGGTTGTAGTTCTTGTGTACTGTTTCCTTGCCTTATTTAGGGGAAGGAAGCTACCTTGCTTTCCTGCTTTACTAGTTTAGTCCAGTTTCAGAGTTGCTGATTCCTGGGCTTTGGTTGTAGTTCCTGTGTACTGTTTCCTTGCCTTATTTGGGGAAGGAAGCTACCTTGCTTACCAGTGGGAGTGGGAAGCATTGAGCTGCCTTTGTCCAGTTTTGTGAGGTTTCAGCCAGTAACTAGTAGTTTATTGGTCGTTTTGGGCCAGTTTCTAGCTTTTCCAGCCCCTGGTATAAAAGCGCTAAGCGTTAAGCGATTTAAGCGATTTAGCGTGGAGCTGCTACTGTTGCACACTAGGGCAGTGCCGGTTAAGCAGGTTTAAACTATTCGGGCTACCTAAAGTCCACTCTTCAAATTTTCCCTTAAAACTACCTTCCTCGAACTATACTACTGATCAAATCAGCGTATCCTATAACTAAAAAGATCAACTCTTCTTGACTCCAAGTAGACTATTCTCTATCTATTAAACCTAGCACTTGCTCCTACAGTACTTATTACCATGATCGGCACTCTTGTCATAGATAGTACCCCAAAAGGCAACCCCCATTTCTCGGTCACCCGTCCCCGGAATCTTTTTAAAGTTTTCGTCTACCCTTCTAGCATGTCGAGGGATCAGTTGCTAGTGTCCTCTCCTGCTCAGCTGGTGAACCTGGGAATATTGAGGCAATGTTTCAATTGCCTCATGTACACAGACAACCCTTTCCTCCTCCCACAAAACACAAATACATGCGAGAGATGCAACTATACGGCCAAACTGGAGGCTGAGCTCTCTCAACATAGGACTGGCAAGACCAGTCAGGAGGAGAAGGTTACCACACACACTATAGACCCAGTCTCACATAGTACCATTACAACCTCAAATCATACACATAAACACACAAAGACATACTCGAGGCTCTGATCAAAAATCTACCAAAACAGCAGAGGCCACCAAAGCAGACACCCAAACAACCACCACCTCAGAACACAACACACGCAACACATAGACCTCACAGTCAGAGTGTCAAACAGTCACAGCCCTTAAGGCCAAACACAATGCCAGACACACTAGTCATTGGTGACTCCATAGTCAGACACACTGATGTCCCGCTCACCAGACTGAGTAAGGAGAAGGTCACAGTAAGCTGCCTGTCGGGCGCTAGAATCTGCCACATAATGCAAGCACTCAGGTCTCTCAACAGCAGGTACAAATATGACTCAGTCATTGTCCACGCTGGTGTAAACGACCTGAGGCACCTCCTTGGACTACATGAAAAGAGACATTGAGGAGCTCTCTGATTATGTAGCCCAGGCAGGTATGACCCTGACCTTGAGCAGTATCCTACCTTCACCAAGAATGATGCCACAATACAGAGATAAGATGATCAGCTTTAACAATTGGCTTAAACACTGGTGTCATTCAAAGGGGATCCAGTATCTGTCTGCCTGGGATGACATGCTGGACAAGCCACGCTGCTTCAAGGGGCGGCTTGCACCTGTCACCCTGGGATTCGGATATTGGCAAAGGCTCTTGCCACCCCATAGTGCCTTTTTAGGCAAGGCTCAAATTCTAAACCTACCACCCTAGAACACAAAAGGAAAAAACCAAGGGTAATGCTGCTCAATGCCAGAAGTCTAAATCTCAAAATGCACGCACTCGAGGCCCTTCTCAGTATGGAGAACATCGATGTCTGTGCTGTGACAGAAACCTGGTTCAAGGCTCCTGAGAGCACCCCAGCACTATCAGGTTTTACCTCATATCATGCGTTCCGGCCCCAAAATCCGGACAATACCAAGAAAGGAGGGGGGTATCCATATTCATCAAGGACACCCACACCTCAAGACTGGTGGCAACGCACGATGCATCGGAGACCATCCAGGTGCAATTAACCATAGGCAAGACTGCTCTGCAAATTGTAGCATGTTACAGGCCACCCTCACAAACTCAGGAAACTCACATGGCCTTCCTGAAAACACTAGAGGGGATAAATGTATCACCAAACACCATCATACTAGGTGACTTCAATTACCCTAATATAGACTGGGAACACTGCTCAAGCCCAAACACCCTAGCCCAAAAGTTCCTGGAATTCATAAACTCAAATGCCATGGAACAACTAGTCACCATCCCCACAAGAGGAGATAACATACTTGATCTCATCATCACGAACATGGGAGCACAATGTTCAACACCGGAGTATACCCCTCACTGGTGAGATCAGATCACAAACTAATCTCACTGGAGGTCCTCATCCCACCCCACCTGAAATAAAAGACCACAGTAAAGAACTTCTCAAAAGCCGACTTCACACTTCTAAAGACTAGTGTGGTCTCCTTTCAGGCGCAAAACAATACTCAAGCCGCTGAATCACTTACAAACGCCTTCTACCAGCACCTGCAGGACTGCATGGATAAGGCAATCCCAAGCAAAACAAAGACTCTTTGTACCAAAGGCAAGCGTCCAGTCTGGTGGACCCCAGCCATAAACAAACTCTACAACAAAGGAGGAAGCTACTACAAGATAGAGCAAAATCCTTAAAAGGTAAGACACCCTTGATCACTATAAGTAAAAACTAAGAGCTCTCATAAAATCATCCAAAGCAAATTTCGAGAGAAAAATAGCTAAAGACTCAAAAGACAATCATAAGGCCTTCTTTAGCTATGTTAGAAACCTAGGAGGAAACTCCCAGATATGCTCAGAACTAGTTCAAAATGATGTGAAGATTACTGATCCTACAGACATTGCCAACATACTGGCTGACAGGTTCAGTGCAAACTTCTCCCCCATCCCCCCAAAGGAGAGATATCTATACCAAATGATTGCAGCCCCCAAACATCTCCAGCCCAAGTGAGAACTGCTCTCTCCAAAGCAAAAACACAGCATCCATGGGACCCGATGGTGTCCCCGGCTGTGTGCTCCACGAACTCAATGAGGAATTAAACCCACAGCTAGGACAGCTGTTTAATCAAAGTCTTACCTCTGGATACTGCCCAGGAGTGGCGCACTGCAACTGTGGTCCCACTTCACAAAGGCGGTGCCTCCACAGACCCTGGAAATTACCGGCCCATTAGCTTGACAAGCCTTATCTGCAAAGCCATGGAGAGGATCATAATGGACCTCATAAATAAAGACATAGGGAATTTGCAGACTTTGGATCCAACCCAGTTTGGCTTTGTCAAAGGCAGATCATGCCTTTTAAACTTGGTTGACTTTTTGAAACAGTCACCAAAGCCATTGATGAGGAAAGGCAGTCCATACAGCCTACCTTGATCTGGCTAAGGCCTTCGATACAATACCCCACTCGGGTATCATTGAAAAACTCATCAGCTTAAATGTTAACCCATACATCACAAGATGGGTTGCAAACTGGCTGAGTGACAGAACCCACAGGGTCAGAGTTGCTGGCGCCATGTCAGACTCAAAGCCTGTCACAAGTGGTGTCCCACAGGGCTCAGTCCTGGGCCCACTCTTGTTTGGCATCTACTTTTCGAAGTACAAGCAAACACAGGAGGGTTATGGCTGACAAAGTTTGCAGATGACTGCAAACTGGGCGCCATAGTAGAAAACACATCTGACACAGATATCCTTCAGAAGGGTCTCACAGAAGCGGATAACTGGTGCCAGAGCCACGGCCTAAAGTTAAATGCCAAAAATGCATAGTCATACCCTTCGGGAAAAACAAGGTTACCCTAGCTACCAAATAGGTGGCAATCCACTGAGCACAGAAGAAGTTATCAGGGACCTGGGGACCCAGGTTGATAGTAGTCTGTCATTCGACACCCATGTAGCTAAAGTAGTTAGGAAGTCCTTCTACATTGCCCACCTTATCATGAAGGGATTCTCATCTAGATCAAGGGAGGTCATAGTCTCCCTTTACTCATCACTCATCAGACCAATGATTGAGTACAATGCCCCATTCGAATGTATCTGACCCGACACTTGCAGCAGCTGGAGAGGCCACAAAAGTTCCTCACCAAAAGGATAAAGGGTCTCAAAAATCTGTCCTATGCTGCCCGACTGAAAGAACTCCAGCTCTATTCAGGCTTGCCCAGAGGTGACCTTTGCCTAACATACAAGGCCATGTCAAACCCAGATTTGATGAATATGGTTCACCTCAAAAAATCTAGATCCATCACAGCCACAAGGGCTGGAGACTTAAACCTCGACACGGCTATTAATAGGACGTGCTGGAGGGATAGATTCATCACCCAAAGACTCCCTATGCTGTGGAACAAAATCCCGGTACATGTGAGGCAGAGCACCTCGCTGGCCTTGTTCAAGAGAAATCTTGACCAATGGATGGGAGATCGCAGATATACCCCAGGAATTACCTCAGTGTCACTGCTCGACAGAGGCACAGCAAAATAATGGGTATAGTTCCCCATACTAAAGGGGTGGCGTAAGCCACAAAACAATGGGCTAGGCTTATAAATGCCCTCGGGCAGATAGCCTAGTATGAACCTATGAACCTATGAACCTATGAATTATTGAAAGTGACTACAATACTGATTCATTATCACCAGACCGTGACTCTTAAAGAGTTAAATTTGGGACTTGTGCTGTCTGCCAATGGTGTTTTCATGTCTGGAATAGTTTTTTTGCTGCTTTTTCTGGTGATAGAAGGGGAAATTGCACTGAACTAGGTATTTATTTAAGTTTTTGTTGACTGTTTGCATGTTCTGATTGTATTGTGTTGCATAGACTGATGTCTGTTTAAGCTGAACTGCCTTAAGCCGCATATGTGAGCGGCAGAATGGAATGAAAGTGACTGCTATACTGATTCATCAGCACCAGGGACAGTTGTGCTGCCTGCTAATAGAATTTTTGCATTTAGAGCTATTTTTTTACTGTTTTCTCTAGTGGGAAAATGGAAATTGCACTGCTCTAGGTATTTATTTACTTTTCATCAGTTATTATTGTACATTTGTATTTAGTTGCTTGCTCTACCAGGCTATAATTTGTGCTTTTTTATTTGGACTACCACTTCATTGATTTGAGCTGCTTGAAACTGCGTAGCAAGAAGTTGCATACTAACCCACACTATACAGCAGACAGTGGGCACGTGTTCTTATCTTCTTATTTCTGGAAACCCCCTTTTAATAGCTACCAGACATTTTATTTATTTATTTATTTCAGTTTGATGACCAGGAAAGTCCAGTGGGCCAAGCAGAGCCAATTTTCAGTGGAGGCCCATGGAGAAAATCTCCAATGACAATTACAAAACAAAACAAAAACAAAAATGCACAAAGCAATATAGTCAATGTAAAACAGGTTGAGAGTACAGTACAAGGCAATTCAAAGAATTACAATAAAATCATTAAAGGAAGTAAAAGTAATACATATGTGGTAGAATAAAATAATTCAAAGAAATGATAAATAATAATAGGCTGTTGTTGTAAATTCTTTGTATATACAATATCTGACATATTTAATGATATCAGAAAACCTTACACAGTTAACTAAGGTGAACAGAAGACTGCCCACTAATTGGTTTAGTAGAGAGAAGTAACTGACAAAGTAATGGTGGGAGAAGTAGGTGGAGCAAGGGATGGAGGAGAGAGTAGCTGGGGGGTAGTTATATTAGAGAGTGGCATGGGCATTTCCATTTTGATGACAGCTAGGAGAACAAGAGAGATTTGAAGTTGGCGTGGTTTGGAGTACTCTGAAGTGAGGGAGGGAGAGAGTTCCATAGTTTAGCTATGGAGAATGATAGCATGAGGTGGCTAAGGGTTCATGAGAGTTTGTGGATTTGTAGGAGATTTTGGTTTTTGGATCTGAGTGAGCAGTTAGGAAAGTAGGGGGTTAAGGTGGTAGTAAGAGAGAGGAAGCTGGAAGGCTTAAAGATGAGCTTGTGGTCAGTGGTGAGTTTAAGGAAGTTTAGGTAATTAGGTAATTCTAGCCATTGCAGAGTATGGAGAGAGTGGCAATGGTGGGATGAGATTTTGGAATTGGTGGCAAATTTGCTTATTTTATTGTACTGGATTCTAGTTTTGATTGTAGGCCGAGTTGGAGATTGGTTAGGAGAGGGGAGAAGGTAGGAGGAGGCTAGGGTTTTTCTGGTGGAAGCAGTAAGGTAGCGGTAGTGTCTGTACATTTTTGCTGGGCCTTTTTGATGCTAGTTTGAGTACGGGTGTCAAATTTTAGATGTTCATCAATGATGACACAGAGTAGTTTAGCATTTGATACAATTTCAATGGGGATGTTATTCTGGTTAAGTATAGAGAAGGAGTTTTTTGTCAATAGAGGAGTTTCTAGAAGGAGAAAAGATCATCAGTTTGGTTTTGGTTTTATTTGCGTTTAGGACCAGGTGATTGTTTTGCGTCTAGGTTTCAGTTTTAGAGAAAGCAGATTGGGTTTGCAAAACTAGGTTGGAGTGGGGGTGCACTGAGCAGATGACTGTTGAATCATTTCCATATTGGATTAGTGAGGACTCAGAGATGATGTGGTGATAGTTATTGATAAATATATTAAAAGGTAAAGACCCTAGGGCAGAACATTGCGACACACCAGTGGGGGTATGTAGGAAGAGAGAGGTTGAGGATTTCCATTCAATGGGTTGTTGTCATTTGGAAAGGTAGCTAGAGAACCAGACTATGGTGGATGGAGAGAGGATGAGATAGGAGAGTTGGGATAGGAGAAAGGAGAAGGAAACAATGTTGAATGATTTGGACAGGTTTAGGAACAAGGTAGATGCAAATTTACCAGAGTCACATGCTAGGTTAATGGTCTCGAGAAATGAAAGAAGGGCAGTCATGGTACTATGGCCTGGGTGGAAGCCATGTTGAGTGATGGTGAGAAGGTTATTATGTGTTAGGTATGGCGTATGTTCAAAATAATCCAAAAGACAAAAAAACACCGGAGACACTGATGAAGATATCCACATTTTACTGATAATTCTGGTACCTCAGCTTACACAAGCCTTCCAAGGAATAAATTCATCATCTGGGATACCATATTAAATACAACTCTCAATTATCCAATTAACATATTATATAATTATATATTTATATGATCAAATTCATTCTATTCACTTCAACTCCATTCTGGCATTCCTTATGTCCTCCATATGTTCCATTACAAAATCTACTAAAGGAGAAAGCAACCTTATCAGGAAAAAGATGTCCCACTTCACTATCCTGCTTAACAATGGGCCCATTGTAATTTAAAAGAGATTTTGAATAACAAGGCTTATGAGCATACGGGTACAAGCAAGGGTACTTTTCCTTGCGGTAAATGTAAGGTATGCCGCAAGGTAAAAAAGTATTAATGGTCGAATTCATAGGTCCTGTGGTAATTTTAGTTGTAATACTTCTGGGGTTGTATATATCTTGGGATGTGATTGTGAACCATCCTTGTGGTATATTGGTCAGACCAAATGACCAGTTAAAAGAAGAATAATGAAACATATAGGGGACATAAGGAATGCCAGAATGGAGAGCCCAATAGCCCTACATTTTCACCAAGTGCACAGGGGGTTTATGGATAGTTTAGTTTTTAGTGTATTAGTGAAAGGGTTTGAGAAAAAGGGTTTTGATTTGGTAAGGGCCTTGTTAAGAATGGAGACCAGATATATCATCAATTTTAGTACCCTGTGGCCTAATGGTTTGAATATGGAGTTGGACTTGAATGTATGATCGTGCCTCAGAAGACTGTGTTTTTGGTTATATTATTATGTTAGTATATGCATCTACGCTGATTTTTCATAAATGTTTGTATATTTTGAGCAGAGAAATTGGTTTCATAAAATATTTGTATTTTTCATGAAAAGCTTTTGTAATGCACTTAGATTTTGTATTTCCATATATTTTTGAAGAAATTTTGTATCAAATGATGGATAAATTGTGAAGATTTTTCTTTTGTTCAATTCTTGAAGTGAATAGAATGAATTCAGTCATATAATTATATAATTATATAATATGTTAATTGGATAATTGAAAGTCGTATTTAATATGGTATCCCAGATGATGAATTTATTCCTTGGAAGGCTTGTGTAAGTCGCGGTACCAGAATCATCAGTAAAACATGGATATCTACATCAGTGTCTCCGGTGGTTTGTCTGTGTTAGGTATGGCATCAGTTGTGAATGAATGCATTTCCCCAGGATTTTAGAGAGTGGGGAAAGTATGGCAATGTGGCTGCAGTTGGTGGTGTCAGTATTTTTACCGCCTATATGGAGGGGGATAATGTATGCAAGTCACCAGATAGAAGGGACATAGGAATCTTGGATGGATCTGTTTATTAAGATGGGAGATGGGAGGGGCAATACTATCTGCAGATATTCTGAGGAAGGTTGATGGTAGATTATCAGGTGCGTTGCGGCAAGGTTTAAGTTGGAGGAGAAGTTTTTTTATTGTGCTTGTGAGGATGGGTTTTAGGTTGAAAGGGGAGTTTGGATTGGGGGGTGAGGAAAGGAGGAGGACAGTTTAGCTATACAGTCGACAAAGAAGGAGTTGAATAGATTGGCGGTTTCAAGATCAGTGAGGTTGAGAATGGGCCAGGGGGTATCTTTATTTCCTGGGTGGAGGAGGGAGGAGATGGAGTTCCAGAATGTCTAGGGTTTGTTGAGTGATCGGATTGAAGTTTGGAGTAGTATGCTTTGCAGTCTCTAGTTATTAGTTTTTTTTAATGCTGTTGTGGAGTTGTTTGAATTCAAGCAGGGTATTAGGATATTTGTTGTTTTGGTATTGTTTCCATTTTTTGTCTGTTTGGACCATAGTAAGTTTAGTTTCTTTCGATAGCCAGGGAGAGGTTTTGGCTTTGACACGTTTGGTTCTTAGAGGAGCATGGTTGTTGAATGGGTTTAAGAGGTTTTCTTAAAGTAGCTGATGGCATGGTCAAGGGGTAGGGTTCTTAAGGGTCTATATCACATAGTCAAACTGCAATTAGTTTGAATATGACAATGTCGAAGTGCAATAACTTCAAACATTCAAAACAGCAATTTTTTTCCCAGGGGAAAAAAAATCGCTGTTCCAGTACAAAACAAAAAACACACGTACACTATAAAATGTTCCTAATGTGAGGTGCTTCACCCCCACACCCCCCAACACTGGGGGCTGTGCCCCTCACACCCCCTCTACTTAAATATACCAACTCCGAGATCGCACTACAATGGAGGAAATAGCAAAGCCACGGAAATAGTCCAGTGAATTTTTTCCCTAGGAAAAGATTTGGTATTCCGCGGCTTCACTATTTTGACATTTCAAACTTCCCAGTTCGATGTTATGGCATTCGGACACCTGTGCGTTTGAACATCTAATATAGACCCATTCTTAAGAGGGGGTCCAATCAGTAAGTTTTAGACATTCTGAAAAAGTTTGAGGGTTGAAGTAGAAGAGGTTACGAGTTTGAATGTAGACGTGTTGCTTTTGTAGTGGAGAGGGATTACAGTCAGCGAAGTTTGGCAGGTGGTCGCTTAGAGGGTCTTTAAGGATTCCTGCACTTGAGACAAGGTTGGGATGGGATGTTGAGATCCACTCAATGATGGTGCCCCATCTTTGTTTGGCCAGGTAGGAGAGTTTATTAGTTGGGTGAATTTGAAGAGGTTGATTATTTGAGTTGGGGCTTGTGAGTTTATAGTGACCCAGTTTATGTTCCTGTCACCTAGGATATAGGTTTCATTTTTTATGTTAGAGGAAAACCAGGAGAGGATATCTTCTAGAATTGGGCTATTATTGCCTGGGGGATATAGAGGGTGGCTATGCATATGGATATGTGATTACTGATTTTTAGTAGAGCTATAGTTATTTCAGTGTTGGAGAAGTTTGGGATGTTATTGGTGAATGGGGTAATGGTATAGGAGGAGGAGTGGATTATGGCTACACCTCCACCTTTTTTGTTAAGTCTGTCACTGTGAATCATTTGGCAGCCTGCTGGAAGAATTTTGTTGTCTTTAATGCAGGGTTTAAGCCAGGTCTCTGAGATAGCTACTATGTCAGGGTGGTTGTGGGAAAGCCAAGCATGGAGGTTAGGGGTTTTATTTTGAAGGCTTTGGGCATTGAATGTAGTGAGGTGAATAGATTTGGGAGTTTGAGAGTGTGTCAGAGTGGTATTAGTGGCTTGTGTGGTGGTAGTGGGCCCGGGTTGGGGTGGATGTCACAGGAGAGAGAGACTGGGAAATTTGAGTGTAAGACAGGTTAATGTGGAAGGTGGGTTTGAGTGGTAGTAAGGAGTGGATTTGTTGTTGAGAAGTTGTAGGGGTGAGATATGTAAGAGTGGGATTGGTAGGATTCGGTGTCTGAATAGTAGGGTTGGGTTAGAGGAGTAGAGCTCATGAGTTATAGAGGTGAAGGGTGGTGTGGAAGTATGTTGGAAAGTGGTTGTGTAATGTGATGGGGAGGTATGAAAGGGGTTAGGGAGTTGTGCAGTCGGACACTCCCGGTCAACAAATGTAAATAAATAAATAAATAATAAATAATAAATAAATAATGTTTTAAGTTGGGTCGTCACTGATTGCAGCTTAATGAATGGGTCCAAGGTGAGAGACTGACCCGCAGGGTCACGCTCTGAGGTTTTCCAAAAGGGGATTAGGCTGCTGTAAAAGAAATAGTAGCAGAGAAAGAGAGATATAGTTAGTGAGATACAAGTGTGGGGGGGGGATACAGGCAAGTACAGGTTAACTGTTAAGTAACGTGAACCCAGATAACACAATGCATTCACTTTCTTTCAACTATCTATCACGTAATACAAAAGGCAAGTACAGGAATTAAAAATGAAAATAACTCAAGTTCCAGATATCAGAGTGTAGTGGCCATCCTTCAACCAAATATCCTAGTTCAGTGAGAGTAGCTAACAACAAATAATAAAGGAGCTACAATGTTTCAGCTAACAGAAGCAGAGCCTAGATAATCTGTGAAACAGTGATACAATGCTTATAATATTAGCCCGTAATGTTCTAATAACAACTAGATACAATGCAGTCACAAGGAGCCAGGACTGTAATTCAAGCAGTACAGTTAATGTAATACATGTACGCTGCATGCTTACTTCTTCTCTCGTGTTCTATAACAGGCTAAGAACACACTTAGGCTGATACATTTTTACAATCAAGTTAGAGAGAAGTCCACGTAAAGCTCATGTACAGTTTAGCAATGTATCAAAGCAGCTATGCAGTTTATATCTGTTGTTACCATCCCATTTCAAGACACCTGAAGTGTATTCAACTTTAATAGCTATGCAGCACACAGCACCTTACAAATTTCTGCAGATTAATTGTGGCATCATGCCTGCATTTTTCTTTTTCTCATTTTATTGTGTTCCTTACCTGGGCATCTGTGATAGCACTTTGCAGCACTTTTGAACTGTTGTACTATTTTCTCAATTTTGCATGAATTTTGCCTTCATTCTTGAGTCATTTTTGTTCTTTTAAATCATTGCACTATGTTGTTTAACTTTGTGACACCCATGGCTACATTCCTGTGTCATTCATACCTTATTATTGTGCTATTGAATTATTATTACACATATTTAATTAATTTGACGACAACCATACTGGTATTCTTTGGTCATTTTGCCTGTTTTCTTCAGCCTCATTAACTTTTGTATGCATGGCAGCTAGTATACTGCCTTTTCCTTCCCTATCATATTGCAGGGCTTATAGCTGGTGTTCTTCCTTATTATCAGCATCCATGTCTTTATTTCTTAATTAGTGTAGTATCCTTATTAACCTAGTTGAGTACTATTGTCTATATTCTTTCAGTCTTCAGTCACTTCTCAAATCTTGCATTGTTTCTGTCTGTATAGTACCTGATTGTACCTGATATGTGATTTGGATGTATACAAAAGAAACTGTATACCATATTATAATATCACATAGCAGATTATAGTACTGAATAGAACATTTTATATATTTTTTATTTCTAATCTGAAAAGTTGTATGCATGTAGATAGGCAACTGTATAACTAATGGATAGTTTGTTTTCCCTTAGATAGATCAGCAAATATCAGATATTAGCTGCTAGTTCCTCTAGCCTAAGTCATAATGTTGGGTTAGTGCTTTCCCACCTTAGATAGTTTCTACACTTTCCACTTTGTCCTTATTAAACTTCAAACCATTTCACACACCTTTGGAATTATGACACAGTTCTATGCCCCCCCCCCCCCCCCAAGGCTAGCCACCTTGCACTAATAGTCTTGAGAGAATGCAGCAACTCCCTCATGCTTAATGATTGGACAGTGTTATTGCCTAACACACTATACCCTGCATATGATGCAAATACTTATTTAACTGGAAGGATAAACTCTCAAACCAGACTAGCATTAGTAAGCATCTCACTTCCACAGCACTACATCAGTCACACCAAATGACATTTTACCCATGCTAAGTATGTTAAAAAGAACCTAGCAAACCCACTTAGGATCTGTACTAGAAAATATCAACCACAGGTGCATGACATAACACTCCTCCCATACTCACCAACACTGTTTTTCACATAGTATACAAACTAGTTACCAGGGAGGTTGGCAGACAACTATGAATATGCCAAAGCCTTCAACAACTCAGCAAAATGCCCTAGACATTACAGACATTGTAATTAACCTGAATGTAATGCAGGTTTGGAATATTATTATGGTCTTTTGGCCTAGGTAGTGTCTGAAAACACTCTTTTGAACAAATTACTTGCCTGTTTAAAAGTGAATTAAAGACATAGGGAAAGGTAGAGAGAGAGAGAAAGAAAGAAAGAAAAAAGAAAAATAAAGAAAGAAAGAAAAAAGAAAAAGAGAAAGAAAGAAAGAGAAAAAGAAAGAAAGAAAAAGAAAGACGTTGGGATTTTAGACTGGTTGAGTTAAATGAAGGGAAGTGTTTATATAAACAGTGTGGAGAAGTTCATTTTACTTGTGAAGAACAGTATTGTATAAAATAACAATGGCATAGAGAGTGGAAAGGAAGGAGCACAAAACATATGGGCAAGTAATTGATGTGGCTTATAAAACATCAGAAGAAGAAAGAGAGGAAATATGAAATTGTCAGAGGAAAAAATAACATCCTTACTTAAAAATCCAGTGAATCCCTTTGGAGATGAGAAGAAACTGAGAAAATTAAAAGAAAATACTTGTGATAATTTGTTTCTCAAAGCTAGTTCTAAAGCAGAGTCCCAATAGGGTTAACACTGTTTAGACTGTCCTAAAGGAATGACATAGGATGGCGAAGTTTATAAAGCATTACTGCAATTTTGACCAAAGCAAGGAATGAACTGGTGGACATTTTAATTAGACACAATCAGAAGACCTTAAACATTTTGCAAAAGGAAGTTAATGAATTGTCAGCGCAAGTGTTCACTGATTTATTCTTTCCTTCATACACCATTGAATACAACAGATTTATGCAAAGCAACAAAGAAGGAAAGATAAAAAAATACTTTTGAGACTTTACAGACTACAAGGGAACAACATAGAACAAAACCAAAAGTGGAGTAAATGGTTTCAACCAATGAGACTAGACTAGAGAAGCATAATTATCAAATGGAATGAGAAGATAGAAGAGAAGTGCAATGCTCTTAATGATTGGCTGTGAAAGTTTACAGAGGTACTCAAACAGATCCATTCAAGCAAACTATCAATTGGAAAATAAGGGAGATTTTTTAGAACTGCCATACAATATGTAGAAGGAGAAACATTATTACAACTGAGGGTGAAAGCAGAATAAACTACGATAGGCATGTCTAGAATCAAAATTGTAAAAGGAGTATGTAGTGGTGGTTTTGAAAATGAAGGAAGTTCCATGACCTTTTTCAGGTACTTTTTGTGAACTTAATTTAATTTAATTTAATTTTATTTTATTTTATTTTCCATTTGTTTACCGGGTTAGTCTGACTGGACACAAAGTGACCATTTTCAGCAGAGGCCAGGAGAGAAAAGCTCCAATTACATAGTAAAAAATTATAAAAAATAATAAAACTAATAAAAAAATTATATAAACATAGCTATTTTGTAGAAAGAGAATAGAACATATAAAGAGTAAAAATCAGAGTTTCACAATTGATACAGCATACAGTGGTTAGAATATTGAGAAACAATTAAACAAGATATTATACAACAAATATAGAATTGCTTAAACATAAATTCAAAAAGAAGTTTCCATAGACAAACAGGGTCATAAACTAGAAATTATAACTATAAAGGTGGCCTAAACACCTGGTTTCCAGTACTATGCACTAACTAAAACCACACAGTACATCTGTGATCCAGGGATGTTAAAAAACAGGAACAGGTGAAATTAGTCTGGTTCTGTACAGGAACAGTTTTGAATAGGAGCTCTTTTAATAGGGATTTGAAGGTATGTTTACTATTTAGACATCTAATATCAGGGGGTAGAGAGTTCCAGGCCTTAGCAACTGCACAGGAATAAAGAGATTGGCCTGAGCTATATAAGCAATTGGTAACAGTCAGTAGAGCAGTATTGGAAGATCTTAGTTAACGCTCAGTATTATGGAAGGTGAGCAGACCAGAGAGGGCAGGTGTTTTATTTGGTTTGTATAGCAATTGATGGGTCAGGAGAATTTGATCGTATTTTAGTAGTTTAGGGAGTTCTAACCATCCTAGTTGTCTTAGGGAGAGGCAGTGATGAGAATGAAACTTAGCATTGGTTGCAAATTTTGAGATTTTATTTAGCAGGTAGATAGTTTCAGAAGGTCAGATTTGTTTAGGATAGTTAGAACCTCTACTCTATTATATCTACTGACAAAAGCAACAGAGATTTAGCAATGAACACAGATTTTTCTTATGTTCCACAGGTGATCAAAAATGAATCTGAAAAGAAGGCCTTTCCAGGCAGCTGCTGCAATTTTAATTTACCCACTTTCAATAATGAAAATATTGCAGGTTCAGCAATGAACAAATACTTTGTTTATGGACCACAGTTGCCTAAGAGTGAGAATCAAAAAATATTGAATCTATTATAAACATCACAGTGGACAATGAGTTACATCAAAATAGGGAGGCGAAACACAATCAAAACCTAACCATTGTTGATGTTATTTCAAATAGTGATGAAGACAACATATTATGCTAAATGTATCCAATATTATTGTAAGAAAGCAGAAGCTGAGGTGCCCTGAGACAATTAGTGATCAAATGAGCAAAATGCATGTTTATACGATTAATCCAACCGAAGCAAACAAAGAAAAGAAAAAAACAGCATTTACAACTTGAGTGGTTACAGTATTAATTTTATTGAAATGGAAGTGTTGAGTAAAGAATTTTCATTTCTACTCTGTAGAAGGACTAGCTTAACTATGCTAATATGTGATTTCAAGTTGTATGTACGTAGGCTTAATCTGAAGTAAGCACTTCGACAAACAGCAAAAGTGGATGATGATAAATTTTTAAAAGAAATGCTACCTTTAACCCTGTGCTGACATCAACTTTAAATGTTTTTGAAAGCACATGTATAGAACAATTTCATAAGTTTTTATCTAAGCCCCCAAACAGGAAGTTTTTAATGAGTATAGAAGAGAAAAAGACCGCTTAAAAGATGAGTGAATATAACAAATTAAGATACATGAAAGTGGACAAAGGGGTAGAATGGTAGTAATGTGTAGTGAGCAGCATACAAAAGATGACAGATATTTTAAGAGATGTTGATAGTTATACTGAAATTTGTAAACAAGAAGTAGAACTAGGGCATCAAAGACTAGATTTACAGTTGGAGCTATCACATCAAGGAGAGACATATATATTTACACAACGTTTGTAAAGTGGATCACCCAAAAACAGGTTATTTTTTGGTATACTCAATATACATACAAATGTTTTAGATCCCCCCATTTAGGGAAACAGTGTCTTCTAAGGGCAGTAAAACAGAATTTATAAGTGAATTTTAGATGAAATTTTAAAAGGGTGGTTAGTAGGATTCTATATTTTTAAAAGATAGTTGGCAGTTTTTGATCACATTAATGGAGGTCAAATGGGGAAAAGGTTTTCTGTTAATAACTATAGATATAGTGACATTATACAGCTCTATTCCTATTAAGAAAGTTATAGAAAAGGTTAGGCAGTATTTAAGTAAACACTAAGTCAGCAACAGGAAAAATATTGAAGTTTTGTGTTTTGCAACACAATTACATTTTGTTTCAACAAAAGAGTTTTAGACTAACAAAAGCAGTGGCTATGAGATCTAATATGGTCCCCGCCTTTACTTAGTAATAGCACAGTGGGGAAACCAGAAATACATAACAATAGGATTAAAGTGTATATGACTTTTATAAAACAGATGATGTTTTTATAATTTGGAATACAGAAGAAATTCTTTTTTCAGTAATTTATGTGGAGTATTCAAATATTTCTACTGAATTCCTGAAATTTACATCAGAATTGTCAAAAGAAGAATGTATTTGTGTAAATGTGTTGGTACAAGTGAACAAAATCAGTGATTATTTAAACTCAAAGATTTATAGGAAACCAAAATTTATCAACACCCGTTTGCATAAAGAAGGTGTATAGCCTAGGTTTGTGAGGACAGAAAAAAAAAGAAGACAGGCAATAAGAGCTTTGAGATTAATTATTATAGATGAAGTATGCTCAGAAGAAATTATTAACTTCAAAAGTTTATTTTCAGAGTGAGAATATGATTTGAGTTTTAATAGACAAAATTTGAAAGAAGTAATACAAAAAAGAGATAAACATTTTAGTCCAATTTTAAGAGGAGAGGAAAGAATACAGAACTTGCAGTGGATTGTAGAAGTAAAAATTATAGCCTAGCATGTCCTATTAGATATACTGTGTATTCTCAAGTTATAAAATACACAATTAAAGAGAACTGGAAAATTATTTTGGGTATGTGGACTTAAATAAGTAAGAGTCCTATTTTTTTCTGACAAAAGGGGATGAAATATAAAAGAAATTCTATAAAAACATAAAAGTTTTAGATATGAAGAAATATTTGGAATGTTTTCCTATACAGCATGTAACAAATGTAAATATATTAATAATAGCACAACTTTGATACTATATGGTATAAAATACCTTCTGTCCTATAGGAAGGTTTACTTGTAACTCAAATAGAGTAGTACATTTAGCTACTTGCTACACCTGCAGTTCATTTTGCATATGAAAAATGACAAAGAAATTGTCAGTAAGAATAGGTGAATACATACATGCTATTAAAAAAAAAAGTTTTGGAAAATGCACTAAGCATGCTATGAGTTGCATATGCATTAAAAAGGTTTATGTTTAATGTGTCAGAAACAGTACAAGAAAACCCACAAGGGGTGATACTGATTCTCTGTTAGAATTAAAAAGTTAAATAAAATCGAGTGCTAATACACAGGTTTAAATATAAGCAGAGATATTAAGTGTTTGTTAAGATTGAAAGACATGTTGGGATTTTAGATTGGTTGATTTAAATATAGCGAGGGATTTATAAGTGTTTTTGAATATATATAAAGCATGTGGAGAAGTTCGTTTTAATTGTTCTGTGAAATAAGAGACAAAAGTACTTAATCATTTGAGAGGAATTTCTGGTGTTTCTTGTGTATGTCTTTTCATTTATTTTGATTTTGGCTCAAAGAAAGGAAGAAAGCATGCATTTATACAAGTATTTAGTGGCATTTATACAAGTATTTAGTGGCTGTTATGCATTCAAAACTAAGGATAATTAGATAATGCATTTGCTTTTGTCAGAAACACTATCTCTTCATATGAAATTTTCCAGTCACAACTAAGTGCCCACAGATACCAACATTTTCTCTTTCAATACTCCAACTAGTATATCCTTTCCTCCTACAAATACCCAGCAATGCTCCAAGATGATCATGGTAACTACCTCACTGCACTTTAAGCTAGCATGGTCAAACCTCATACTGTCTTGTTAAGAGACTACAATGGCCTAACTGTTGAATGGTATACCTAATGCATTCAGAGTTCCTTTGATATCATTAATGCAAATGCCAGAAAGCAAATTGTTGAAAGTCCTTACTAGAGGTCCAAATGCTCTTTATCTGGTCCTTACAAATTATCTCCAGCTTGTACTCCACTCGGTATCATTACATTCCTGATACAGTTTGACCTCAAATCAGTTATCTTTTCATTTAGACCATTTTACCTTATCACTAAACATATTGGTCTTTAGGGTCTTCTCTAAATCTCACCCACTATAGCTTTAAGATGATCTTAATATTGTATTTTTTTCACTGTAGTATGTACACTATCTTATTATATTTCACCCTAAAATCAAATCCTGTAATTGTATATGATCTCAACCTTACATTATTTTAAGTGAAACACTTCTTGTGGTTACCTACTATGACAACTAAGCTATGCTACTCAAGATTAACATATACAGGTCTGACTCAGCTTTTCTGCTTCTATTTTTTATTCTTTCTTATCTCAAAGTGTTTTTATTTTTCTTATCACAAAGTGTTACCAATATCACTTGTGTATTTGAATGTATCTGAATATAACTGTATAATGTGCTATATGACAGTATAAATAACTACCACTTTATGTAATCACTGTGAATTGTGTATGACAAAAATGTTATAATGTATTAAGATAAGCTTTCTATTATACATCTACTGTGATACATTCTTCCATTTTTTTATAATCTTGTACCATTAGTAATGAAGCTTTTCTCCCCGGGCTGAAAATGGGCAGTCTGCCCGATTGGACTTTCCCGGTAAACAAATGTAAATAAATAAAATAAATAAATAAATCCTTCATCGTCTATGTTAGGAAAGTAAGAGATAATGCTGCACAATGCTCTTAATTAGTCTTGAATATTACCACTTACTGTGACCCAAAGTACAGGTATCTTGGCAGATATTTAGTTGAAATTTTACCCTGCCCACACGTTACCCCTCTCACTACCGCTGCTATGCTACCTCTCTTCCAAATCACTGTACAGGTTTTAGAATTCCTGTTCAGAGCTATGCATAGCACTTCCATGCAGCCTGTGAAAGCTTGATGTGTACAAGCCTATATTGTAACTGTAAAATTGACATGTGTCAAGCCTATTTTGGTCAGTCTAGGTTATTTATTTTTATTTTATTTTATTTATTTATTACATTTGTTTACTTGGAAAGTCCACTGGGCCTAAAAGAGTCCACTTTCAGTGGACGTCTGGGGAGAAAAGAACATAGATACAGAAAATATTAAACACTAATTGGTACTAAAAGTAGATACAGTGTTACACATAGTGATTACAATAATATATACAGAATATACACATAAAAGCAGAAATTTAGTTGGTTGCCAGATTAATTCAATCAGAGAGGTATAAACAGAAATATATTAATCAGCATTATTGTGCCAGTATCAACAAGTGATGAAAAATAATAATTAAGGAGAAAATATCATCAGTCAGCAGTAGTAAAAGGCATAGGAGTTTAGTTATCATACAAGGAGAAGGAGGTTAGGTTATAGAGCAGATACATAGCCAGGAAAAGCTGAGATGATTTTTCAGTTGAAGGTGGTGTTGCTGCCTGTGTTTCCTATAGAAGGTGGAAGTGAGTTCCATAATTTGGTGATGGTGAAGGAATACAGGAGTTGACCAGCAGGTAAGGTTTAGAAGTATATGATTTTCAGATCTTAGTTACTTGCTGAGTTGGTATTGGATGAGTAGTGTCGAGAGAGCAGGACAGTCTGGGTCTATAGATTATTTTGTTTGCTGTAGTTAGTTAGGCTTGTATAGGCTTAAATGACTCTTGATCCAATAGTCTAGTGACCATCTATAAACCTATGGACCTATAAGCTGCAAACTTTACACAGTTGGTGTACTTCACAGTAACCAACTGAAGTTGCATAAATAACATGTCCTGTTATATTACTGGCCAAAAACAATGCCCAAAAATTATACTACAAGAACTGTTTAGATGGTGATTCTTATTAATAAATTCATTACATTTTGTCTCTTTGAAATTCTGTAAGGTTACCACAACTGCAGCTTTATTCTATTTACTGCATGATGTTTATGGCAATATGCCTAGCATTTATAAAAATCAGCACTAGTGATAACCAGGACTACTTTGTGTTTTGTTTTATATGAACTGGGGAAAATTGTTCAACCTTGATCATTCTCACACAGATATTTTCATATTTTCATAGGCTTGTTTGTCAATGTCTATTGCCTATCAAGGAACTCAATGCCATAAATTCAATGTTAGAACTTAAGATCACCTATGTTTAATCCATTTTTTAAGGTAAGAGCTGCTTAATTGAGTCATTCTTTCCACATGTATGAGAGTCTTTGAGATGTGAATTTGTCACGTTATGTTATGGTGGATACTACAAGTCTTCACCTGTATTCAGATCATTGGGGAGTATTCTAAACAAAGGTTTTCAAATATTAAGTAGCCTATTAATGTTATGTATGTCAGGCACATGTAACATCTAACAGGGTGATAGGATACAGAAAAAAAAAAAGAGTTGTTGCAGTCTTTTGCTGTAAGCCAAACCCTAAAGCTCTTTAATTCTCATTGTGAGGATTCTCTGTACTATCTCCAATTGCAGCTGATGGCATCTGAGTGGGTTACAGAACAGGGTGCAATATTCTATAACTGGTCCATTAGGAATTGTGTGCAGGGGAAAAAATAACATCCTGGCATGACTTTCAATTTCTCTTTGCTGACAGTAGCAGCTATATTGACAATCATCATCTACAAGGGCTCCAAGGTATTCTATTATTTTGCCATATTTTACTTTTTGACTATTAACAGTTTATAAAGCTGGTGCTGGTGGTGCTAGGAGTCATGACAAAGGTCTGAAGGCTGTCAATAACTGACACTGAAGGTAGAGTTATTTCTACTGTGCCATTTGTGTGTAATATAAAGTGCCATTTGAAATGAGGTTGTGTCTGTAGGGTTAACAAAAATGCTCCCAAGTTTCCAGTCATCTGCATAATTGGTGAGTTTCCTACTGCAGCCAGTGTTGATATCTGAAAAAAACATGCCAGAAACAACTGATCCTTGAACAGAACCATCAGGGGCTCCACATTTCACAAAGGATAGTGTCTATGAGAGTTCTAGTCTTCACAGTTGTAGATGTCCATGTTGCCATTTCTGGACCCAAGTTATCTCAACCCATTTTTCTTTTAGATTCTTCAGTTTATATGTGTTTCCTCAAATGAGCATATGCTTAGCCATACTGCGATAAGCTACACGAACAGCAAAGCCTTCATTTAAGGCAAAGGTCAAACTCTTGAAGAAACTTATGAGACCAAGATAATTATTTTTATATTGTGCCAAGACTTGAAACTCCCATACATTATCCGTTTTCCACTAATTCTCTACCTGGTTTAAATGTTTTGGATTGATTTTCTGGCAATTGTAGATTCAAGCCTAAGATAATCAGGACTGAACCTCCAGATAGCTTTCTTGAGAGGCAGAGAGCTTGTGAGCATGTATCCTTCTAACACAGGAATAAACATACTAGAACTTTTTCAGATTTGAAGAAAGGGGAAAAAAAAGTTAGAATTCACCAGAGCTATCATGACAAACAACCTGAAGTAGTTATTTTGAAAACAAATGATCAAACAGGCTCCAGGCTCACTTATTGTGAAAAAAGATGCTGATTAGAAACAAGAGAAATTTCAAGGTAAGTAATGAGTCTCACTGTGACTTTGAGGAACAAAGGTGTCTAGGTGGCTAATTATAAAGCCATCCACAGAGATATCTAACAGAGATTGGTCTAAAGAACATCAAACTGAACTTTCAGCAGAAACAATTCTGTGTCCACCATCTTCTGCAAGTACTGCTTATGTTTAGGCATTCTTATACCCAAAATACTCAAGACATGGTTTACTGGATAGAAAACCAGATTGAGCTGTTGATAGTTCAGGAACTGTTATATGCATTTGTGTGTGTGTGTGTGTGTGTGTGTGTGTGTGTGTGTGTGTGTGTGTGTGTGTGTGTGTGTGTGTGTGTGTGTGTGTGCGTGTGTGCGTGTGTGTGTGTGTTTACAGCAGCAAGTACTGTTAAACCTATTGCTTTGATTACAGTCTGGGACATTCAAACAGGAATGACCAAGAAGCTACAGAACATCAGAAGCCCAGGTGTTTGGATGAACAGAATAAAATAATTTTAATGTGACTTTCCTTATCTCATAACATATGACAATAGTGATAAAAGTGCAGAGGACACCAATTGCACCAACTGTAAAGTAACTTTATAGTCATCTTCCTTCATATCAACAATTGTTCTGTGACAAGAGCAAAGCAGTACAGTCTAGGAATAGAAGCAGCAGGGGTATTTCAGACTTGTGGGCATGGACCTACCGCTCCTTCAGCCCTCTTGATAATCTGGATAAGATGTCATCTCACTTAAGGATAGTAGCTAAGGGATTTTTTTAATAAATTGCTGAAGCTTTTACACTGTTTATCTCCAAACAAGCTAAAGCTAAGCTTGACCTAATCACCTTTGCTTATCCTAACTACATTCTTGAATTTCAGTTAAGCATTGCCTTTAGTAAGTAACACTTAAAGAAGTCAACTACTAGGTAAAAGAGATGCCCAACTATGGTCATCCAGAATTGATGGAATGTGTCTAAAACTAAATGGCCTAAAACACTTGTATCAACAATCCCTTGAGCCATCGCATATGTGTTAGTGTTCAAAATACTTTCTGTATTTGCTGAAATTGAAAAGGGCCAAAATATTTCAGTAACACATACCAGTCCCTTTGCTTGCACTCATGTCCACGGCATGGAGAAGAATAAAAATATTTAGTAGGTCCTTGTTATTTTTTCTGAAAAGCAATAAAGTGTTACAAAATGCCACAGTGCAACCAGCTCACTGATGTCATTACAAATCATAAATATAAGACGATAAGTGAGCATTTACTGAGTTGTGTATGTGTGTGCACGTGTGTGTGTGTGTGTGTGTGTGTGTGTGTGTGTGTGTGTGTGTGTGTGTGTGTGTGTGTGTGTGTGTGTGTGTTCCTCCTTCTAAGGGACCTAGCTACTTATAACTTGAGTCATGAACATCAGTGATAGGTTCATAGGTACTTCCAAGGCTATTGGTCTGTGAGGATCTTAGGAGGCCACACACACACACACACACACACACACACACACACACACACACACACACACACACACACACACACACACACACACACACACACACACACACACACACACACACACACACACAATATATGGAGGTCTTTGGTGGAGAGGTGCAGGCCAACCCTGGTAAAGCAGTTAGGACTGTCTATCATCTCTTCCAAGGCCAATATATATTATACCTACTTTGAATGACACTAGAAGTCAAGGTTTTTGAATCAATTATTGTTTGCTATATTGCAGCATCATTCTTGGTGATGGGAGAATACTGTTCAAGGCTTGGCTCACACCTGCCTCAGACAGATATTCTGAGAGCACTATTATGTCTCTCTTCATGTCATCCAAAGAGGTACATCACAAGTCATTTACACCCGCATGTTTGATGACTGTGCCATATGTTTACTTATAGTGCAAGTACTTTATTGCTTGGCTCATGTGGTGAATCCTGATTCCTGACAGGCAACTCACTGCGACCCTTTCCTTGCACAGCATGATGAAGGGTGTATTGGTGTGCCTCAACCTGGAGTCATGTATCACTTTGTGTCTTTCGGCTTTTCCCAGTTAGGGGTTGCCACAGCATAACTCCGGTCCGCTAATGATTGGCAGCTGATTTTTATGTACCGGCTTGCCAGGCCTGATGCACAACCTTCAACGATGGTATGCCCTTTCATGCATGTCTCCATGCAGAAGACGGTCTAGCTGAGAATTGAACCGGACAGCGTCTTACTGCAAGGCGACAATGCTAACGCAGCACCACCACCGCGGGTTGGAGTCATGTATCACCAGACTATTGAATTGTGTGGAGGTTTGCTTTTACTGGCTTCTAACTTGGGAACAGTGACACTTGTGGATATACGTTTCATGGTCAGTGGTGCCTGTGTTTTGTGTTTGTGAGATTGCTGAGAGCACTTGTTTCTTAGGTTACATATAAGAGACCTTTCTAATTTAGGCAGGTTACTTTTAAGAGCCTCAGTATACGTAGGTCTGTGTGTTTGGTCTGAGCCCTACGTTTAGTGTGGTTTTGTGGTACTGACAATCTGATTGCTTCAATGTCATGGCTAAGTGAAAGAGGTTTGCCTCCTTTAACAGTAATCAACCATGTCTCTAACACACATACTGTCTCAATTAAAGTAGTAGGTGGATGGTAGTAAATGGGAGACAGTTGCTACATTGTCTCAGAATGTCCATTTCAACCAAACTGTCTACATACTTGAAATTTGTAGAGTAGGTAATATAGTGAGAGTCAAGGTTTTAAGAGCATGATTCTATACAGTACACTGTGAAATACAGTTGTGTGATTAGCAGTGTTGCATAATTTATTTAATTCATTTATTTATTTATTTTTATTTTGCATTTGTTGGCCGGGTTTGTCCGACTGAGCTGAAGAGCCTTTTTTCAGCATTGGCCCGGGGAGAAAAGCTCCAACATATTATACAATTTTCATTATAAATTAGCATTAAACAACAATGTTACAATATTATTACAAGGCATTAAGTAGCAATACAATGTTATACAGTGTCAATCAGGAGTATAGCAAAGCTCTTTCAAGATGTATAAAAAGAAATAATATGTCATTAAGATGAATATTTCTGGGGTAAGTGGTTACAAATCCCCAGTTTTATCATAATGTAGTTGCATGAAGGCAAGACAATTACTTTAAAATGCTTCTCTGAGGCGATTAGCTTAATAGGTTTTAGAAGACAGTAGAAAGAGTAGTCAAGGAAGATTAGAGAGAGCTAGTGAGAAGAGTGAGTTAAGGGCAGAAAGTAGATTAAGGTATGAGAAGTAGGGGATGTTAAGGAGGGAGAGTGCAGTGGCAGGACCAGTGACTTTTAAAGTGCTCTTTGGTGGCTGTCTTAAATTTTTTAGGATGGGTAAGGGTCCTGATTTCTAGTGGGAGCCTATTCCAGGTAATAGTGGGGTGATAGCTGTATGTGTTTCATCGAAATCTAGACTTGGGTTTGTAGATTTGTAGTAGGTCTTTGTTAGAGCTTCGGAGAGGTCTGGAGGGAGAATAATGGGAGATGAGAGGGGATAGTGCTGGGCAGTAGGAAGGCTGGTATAGGATAGAATGGATGATCTAGAGCTGAGGGAGAAGAAGCTGGTGGAGTAATTCAAGCCAGTTTAGGTTTTTTTTGTCAGATTTCTGACTTCTTTATATTTTTACAAGTCTGCAGGGAGCTTAGTTTGTGATTGTTTTTCTATAATCTGTCTCTAGTTATCATAAGGGTACGAGTGGCTTTTGATTGCCATGGAGATATGTTGGACTTAATTTGGACTTTGCGAGGGGGAATAAGTGAGTCTAAGATGCTAAGGAAGGTGGAGGTGATAGCTAGAACTGCTTCTTCTAGTGGGAGTTGGTAAGGAATTTACAGTTTACTTTAGAGAGGAGGGCATTAAAGGTTTCTGGATGGAAGTTAGAGAGTTTGCGACGTAATAAATCTAGGAGGTTTTGAGAAATGGGAAGTGAACCTAAGCACTTTTATAAGGGAGTGATCACTCAGGGTGTTTGGTAGGGTTTCGGGGTTATGATATTTGGAAGGATTAGATACAAGTCAATAAGACTACTAGATGTGTGAGAGTTGTTTGTATGAGTAGTTTGGGAGATTAGCTGTGTAACGCCATATTAATTAATATGAGTATTACAGTTTGGATTACTGAGAGTTAACCAGTTAATGTTGACATCCCCAAGGAGGATAGTTTCATTGAGGATGTGTTGAGAAAAGAATGAGAGAATATTTTTGAGCAGAGGAATGTTGTCTCCTGGAGGAATATAGATGGCTACTACTGTAATAGTGGTGTGGTCATTTATTTTAAAGTTAGCTGTCAGTAGTTCAGCAGGAGAAAAGGATGGGATTGGTTTCATAATACTTGTAAGAGTGAGGTGGTTGGAGTAGACGATGGCTACACCACCCCCTTTTTTGTTTTGGTGATCTATGGGGAGTATATTATAACCAGGGGGGAGAATGTCTTTATCAGAGGTTTGGGGTTATAGCCAAGTGTCTGTTAGGGTGATGACATGACTGGTGTGGATGGCTATCCAGGCATGGATTTCACTAACTTTGTTTAGAATACTACGGATGTTCATAGAGTAAAAGGAAATATGTTTGTTTGGAGAGAATGAGTTTATTAAGTAGGGAGAGGTAGAGTTATACATGGTGGGGTGATGGATGGGCCCGGGATTTGGATTTGTGTCTCCTGATAGAAGCAGGGCTACACGAAGGTGGTAAAGTTTGAATTTAAGTGGGTTGCAGATCAAATACTTAGTCTTGGTGTTAGATGCTAGAGTGTGAAGGGGAGGAAGTTTGATTTTAGGCAGAGGGATGTTCATGGAAAAGATAGATGAGATTGTAACAAGAGTACTGCAGAGATGAGAAGCAATAATCATGGGAAACTTATAATAACACAGAGAAGTTACACATCTTCAAATAAGTCTATTGGCCAATAGCAAAATGAATGATCATCTGCAGAAGCTCTCTTGTGCATCAGCAGGAGACACAATGACACACCTAATGTCTTTGTGTGCCAGAATAATTACTTTATGAAGTACTTCCCTTTATACAAGGTTAGCTTGGGGTGCTACTTTTAATATCAGTTTGAATATTCTCTGTATCATTTATTTGTGAAGATTGATTAAATTTGTTGGTCATTCTAATGTTTATGATTTCCATGATTATTGTTTTAGGGTTTTTTTTTTTGCAGTTCTTTGCTTTAATTGTTTTACAGTGAGAATGGATTCATTAAATGAGTTTGCCATTACTGATTAGCTTAAGTGTAAGTATCTTGTTCAGTGTATTAACTGCTGTGTATATACATAAAGATAGCAGATAATATCATCTGGTATGTATGTTGGTCATGTCAAAAGTGGCACAGCGAATAGTGTTGTCACCCCACGGCAAGAGGTTCTTTGGTTTGATCCTCAGCTGGGGTGTCTTCTGTGCAGAGTCTGCATGTCCTCCCTGTGTTCATGTGGGTTTTCTCTGGGTGCTGTGGCTACCTCCCACATTCAAAAAACATGCAGTAGGTAGATTAGATACTCTAAATTGGAAGTGACAACTCCGACTCCATGTGCAAAAATGGAAAAAAGGGGTTGTGGATGGATGTGAAAAGTAGGATGATATGCTTACTCTTATTGATTGTTAAACTAGTCTGCTGAGAATTGTACTTGTGCAATCGGCAGAGTTTGGAAAGCTGCTATTACATATTTTAATGGCTGTGCTTATCTGGTAAACAATACTAGGCAAAGAGCAAATTGGAGAACTACCGTCTGCTAGTAAAGATCCCTCAAGCCCTGTTAAACTTGAAAGTACAGATGAAACCTTTATAGGATCAAAGGTTCATAGGTAAGTACTAAGCTAGCTGCCCTAGTGGACCATTTTAAGCCCAGCCAATTCCCCTTAGTGAGAATCAAACACTGTACCACTTGTCTGAGGTAAACACCTTAGCCACTACACCAATTCCAGATGCTATTATGTTCTGTGTTTCTCCCACTATCTGGTTGAATGTTGGCCACATTACTTTTTGGGCTTTGTTATTGTCTGTGCAGAGAGAATGATGCATTTTTTTAAATAATAATTTTAGATGTGGGCAGTCACATTTGTACAGTACTTTAAATGTTAGAGAGTTGAGTAATAGTGCTCCCCTGATTGCTATGAGTAGCCCCTTTGTTTTTCTTAGTGTTAGGCTTTACCATTCTCTGCAGTGGAATTACACAACATATTTTGTTCATAGCTGTTTGCATTGTGATGGTCTTTTGTAGTAAATGCATGTTTTTCATTAATTAAAGAGAGATCATTTGAACGCTCTTCGAGTTAAGTGAGAGACTAACAGTGACCTTTGCAATTCAGCATATACTAACAGTTATGCAGTTAGCAGCGGTAAAATATGCTCAGTAATAGAAACCACTCATTGTAATCTTCTATTAACTCAGGTTTCAAAGTAGTAGAGGGCACGTACCAAAAGTCCTTTTCAGGACTGTCTGTAAGAGAAAACTAACTACATTTGTTAATGATATGGCATGCCTGAAAAAAAAATAACTTGACTAAATTAACTAGCATGTCATAGATGAATAATATGCTAATAAATTTGTCAAAAAATACCTCCAGCAGCTTGTAACGTAATCACTCAGAATATAAAGCAACTATAAAATGATAAACTATTCAGAGTAATAGTAACTATTTGGATGTGTGTCTCCTGACAGAAGCAGGGCTACACGAAGGTGGTAAAGTTTGAATTTAAGTGGGTTGCAGATCAAATACTTAGTCTTGGTGTTAGATGCTAGAGTGTGAAGGGGAGGAAGTTTGATTTTAGGCAGAGGGATGTTCATGGAAAAGATAGATGAGATTGTAACAAGAGTACTGCAGAGATGAGAAGCAATAATCATGGGAAACTTATAATAACACAGAGAAGTTACACATCTTCAAATAAGTCTATTGGCCAATAGCAAAATGAATGATCATCTGCAGAAGCTCTCTTGTGCATCAGCAGGAGACACAATGACACACCTAATGTCTTTGTGTGCCAGAATAATTACTTTATGAAGTACTTCCCTTTATACAAGGTTAGCTTGGGGTGCTACTTTTAATATCAGTTTGAATATTCTCTGTATCATTTATTTGTGAAGATTGATTAAATTTGTTGGTCATTCTAATGTTTATGATTTCCATGATTATTGTTTTAGGGTTTTTTTTTTTTGCAGTTCTTTGCTTTAATTGTTTTACAGTGAGAATGGATTCATTAAATGAGTTTGCAATTACTGATTAGCTTAAGTGTAAGTATCTTGTTCAGTGTATTAACTGCTGTGTATATACATAAAGATAGCAGATAATATCATCTGGTATGTATGTTGGTCATGTCAAAAGTGGCACAGCGAATAGTGTTGTCACCCCACGGCAAGAGGTTCTTTGGTTTGATCCTCAGCTGGGGTGTCTTCTGTGCAGAGTCTGCATGTCCTCCCTGTGTTCATGTGGGTTTTCTCTGGGTGCTGTGGCTACCTCCCACATTCAAAAAACATGCAGTAGGTAGATTAGATACTCTAAATTGGAAGTGACAACTCCGACTCCATGTGCAAAAATGGAAAAAAGGGGTTGTGGATGGATGTGAAAAGTAGGATGATATGCTTACTGTTACTGATTGTTAAACTAGTCTGCTGAGAATTGTACTTGTGCAATCGGCAGAGTTTGGAAAGCTGCTATTACATATTTTAATGGCTGTGCTTATCTGGTAAACAATACTAGGCAAAGAGCAAATTGGAGCACTACCGTCTGCTAGTAAAGATTCCTCATTACACAACATATTTTGTTCATAACTGTTTGCATTGTGATGGTCTTTTGTATTAAATACATGTTTTTCATTAATTAAAGAGAGATCATTTGAACGCTCTTCAAGTTAAGTGAGAGACTAACAGTGACCTTTGCAATTCAGCATATACTAACAGTTATGCAGTTAGCAGCGGTAAAATATGCTCAGTAATAGAAACCACTCATTGTAATCTTCTATTAACTCAGGTTTCAAAGTAGTAGAGGGCACGTACCAAAAGTCCTTTTCAGGACTGTCTGTAAGAGAAAACTAACTACATTTGTTAATGATATGGCATGCCTGAAAAAAAAATAACTTGACTAAATTAACTAGCATGTCATAGATGAATAATATGCTAATAAATTTGTCAAAAAATACCTCCAGCAGCTTGTAACATAATCACTCAGAATATAAAGCAACTATAAAATGATAAACTATTCAGAGTAAAATAAAAATGACACCCACTACAAGAAAACAAGTGGAACAGTTATAACAAAAATAAATGCAATATGAAACACTAGTAAGAGATTCTAGCAATCTTAATACAAAACTCAAATGTACTTGAGCCAGAATCTGCAAATTTATATGTGTAATTTGACTTCCCGGCCTTTGAACTTAGTAATCACCACGTATGGTAACAAGCAGATCACCTAAGGTAAATGTTATCCTAATAATGAGATTTACAATAGCCATTCAGTTCTATTAATAAACCTGTTTAACCTCATACACACACACACACACACACACACACACACCTAGAGCTGTTTACTGAATTTCCTGTTTGCACTTATTTTTAAAATCGTTTTTTTCTCAAAACTTGCATTTTATCTGTCTTTGGCCTAGCACTCTTGTGTGGGGTCATTTACTGCATCTTGCTTTTTTCCCACTTTTCTGAGATTTAAAAAAGTTCAGTTACAGGCTTGCTGTTCTTGAACTATTTGTAAGTTTCTGTGAGGCCATTTTTTGCTTGGGCTAAAGGAAAGTCTCTCTGTTGATCAGTGGCAGTGAAAAACATTGAGCAGCCTGCCTGCCCCTGTGGGAGTGGTTACTAACTTAAAACTGTAGTTTTATTGGCCATTTTGGGTCAATTCCAAAACTCCTTCATCTTCCTCTCTTAAAACCTGGTTGCCTCATGGTTTTGGCATCTTTTCAGGCTTGTTGGCTGTTGGTGAAGCACCCACCAAGAGGAGAAAACGCTGAGAGAAGAAAGGAGCCACTTTTGAGACTTTAAGTATTTTTCCTCTGTTTATTTGCTAAGTTTTTCTGCATGGCCGCCTATTTTGAGCATTTTCTGGCTTGTTAAATTTGATTTCTGCATTCGTAACTGTATTTAGAGCACAACCTAGAGCTGTTTACTGAATTTCCTGTTTGCACTTATTTTTAAAATCGTTTTTTTCTCAAAACTTGCATTTTAAATGTCTTTGGCCTAGCACTCTTGTGTGGGGTCATTTACTGCACTGTTATAACTTGTTGATACTTGTTAACCTCTGCTATCTCTGAAAAAACAAAAAACAAAAAAATCTTGCTTTTTTCCCACTTTTCTGAGATTTAAAAAGTTCAGTTACAGGCTTGCTGTTCTTGAACTGTTTGTAAGTTTCTGTGAGGCCATTTTTTGCTTGGGCTAAAGGAAAGTCTATCTGTTGATCAGTGGCAGTGAAAAACATTGAGCAGCCTGCCTGCCCCTGTGGGAGTGGTTACTGACTTGAAACTGTAGTTTTATTGGCCATTTTGGGTCAATTCCAAAACTCCTTCATCTTCCTCTCTTAAAACCCTCTTTTGTGCGGTTTTGCGTGTTTTTGTGCATAGCGCAACAGCGGGCAGCGCCGCCTAATTGGGTTTAAACTATTCCTGGCTCCACAAAGTCTGCTCTTCACTTTTTCCCTTAGAACTGCACTATCTCTCAATTTAAACACCATATTCTCATTCTAAGGCCCTTCACTGGTCCAATTAAGTAATCCTACAAGTTAGCACTATTAAACCATAAGCACTACCTACTCTTATACTCTCTACGATTACCCTGTCCTCTATTGGTCCATCTTAAATTCAGTTTCCCTGTTACTCTAGCATGTCCAAAGGTCAGTCAATGGTTTCCTCTCCAGTCCAGCTGGTGAATCTGGGAATTTTGAGGCAATGTTACAACTGTCTCATGTACACGGACAACCCTCTCCTCCTTCAAACAAGTTCAAATATATGTGAGAGATGCAACTATTTAGCCAAACTGGAGGCTGAGCTCTCTCATCTCAAAACTGGTGTAACCAGTCAGGAGGAGAAGGTAACCTCACACAACACAATTCCAGTATCACATAGTCCCACCACATCAGCGAACCAAACACATAAATACACAAAAACATACTCGGAGGCTCTAAATAAAATCTACCTAAGCAACAGAGACCTCCAAAGCAGACATCCAAGCAAACGCTACCTCAAAACAAAACACACACAACACATAACCCACAAAGTCAGTGTGCCAAGCAGCCACAGCCCTTAAGGCTGAATAACACACCTGATACTCTTGTTATAGGTGACTCTATTGTCAGACACACTGACGTCCCGCTCACCAGGCTGAATAAAGAGAAGGTCACGGTGAGCTGCCTGTCGGGTGCTAGGATCCGACACATAACGCAAGCACTCAGGTCACTCCAAAGCAAATACAAATATGACTCAGTCATTGTACATGCTGGCATGAATGACCTGAGATGTACCTCCCTGGACTACATGAAAAGAGACATAGAGGAGCTCTCTGATCATGTAGCCCAGGCTGGTATGACCCTGACCTTGAGCAGCATCTTACCCTCACCTAGAATGATGCCACAGTACAAAGACAAAATGATTGATTTTAACAATTGGCTAAAATTTTGGTGTCATTCAAAGGGGATCCAGTGTCTGTCAGCCTGGGATGACATGCTCGACAAACCACGTTGCTTCACTAGGGACGGCTTGCACCTGTCACCACTGGGCTTTTGGATATTGGCAAAGGCTCTTGCCACCCCCATAGTGCCTTTTTTAGGCAAGGCTCAAAAGTCAAACCCACCCCCATAGACAGCACAAGGAACAAGAAACTAAGGGTAATGCTGCTAAATGCCAGAAGTCTTAACCTCAAGATGCACGCACTCGAAGCTCTCCTCAGTATGGAGAACATCGATATCTGTGCAGTGACAGAAACCTGGTTCAAGGCTCCAGAGAGCACCCCAGCACTACCAGGCTATACCTCGTATCATGCTTTTCGGCCTCAAAACCCGGACCGAACCACAAAAGGAGGGGGAGTTTCCATATTTATCAAGGATATCCACACCTCCAGGTTACTGGCATTGCACGAAGTATCGGAGACCATCCAAGTGCAACTAACAGTGGGCAAGTCTGCTTTTCAGTTTATAGCATCCTACAGACCACCCTCTCAAAGTCAGGAATCCCATTTGGCTTTTCTGAAAACATTGGAGAACATGAAGATCTCTCCTAACACCATTATATTGGGCGACTTCAACTACCCAAACATTGACTGGGAGCACTACTCAAGCCCCAGCACCTTAGCCCAAAGATTCCTGGAAATTATAAACTCAAATGCTATGGAACAACTAGTCACCACTCCCACAAGAGGGGACAACATACTAGACCTGATCACTACTGACATGGGGACTCTATGCTCCACACCAGAAGTATATCCCTCATTGGTAAGATCAGACCATAAATTAATTTCACTGGATGTCCACATCCCAACCCCACCCCCAGCCCAGAAAACCACAGTGAAAAACTTCTCAAAAGCGAACCTCTCACCTCTCAAAACCAAAGTGGAATCCTTCAAGGCCCCAGGGCCAGTGGAAACTACAGCCCAAACTGCAGAATCCTATATAAATGCATTCTACGGACATCTCCAGGAATGCATGGATCATGCTATCCCAAACAAAACCAAGACCCAATCATCCAAAGGCAGGCATCCAGTCTGGTGGACCCCTGCCATAAATAAACTGTACAACAGAAGGAGGAAGCTACTACATGATAGAGCAAAATCCCTAATAGGGAAGGCATCTCTGATCAGTACTAGCAAAAAATTACGATCCCTCATAGAATCCTCCAAGGCCAGCTTTGAAAGAAAAATTGCACAGGACACCAAAGACAATCATAAGGCTTTTTTCAGTTATGTTAGAAACCTGGGATGCAACTCCCAGACTTGTCCTGAGTTGATTCTAAACGACAAAAAATACACTGAACCCACAGACATCGCCAATATCCTGGCAGACAGGTTCAGTGCAAACTTCTCCACCCCATCCCCCCCAAAAGAGCAAGTATCTATCCCGGCAGAGGGCTGCCTCCCAAACATCTCAGATGCTCAGGTGAAGGCTGCCCTCTTCAAAGCAAAAAACACTGCTTCCATGGGACCAGATGGGGTCCCAGGTTGCGTCCTACATGAACTACAAGAGGAACTAATCCCTCAAATAAAACAGCTAAACAATCTCCGCCTCACTACAGGATATGTGCCCACAGAATGGCGTACAGCAACAGTGGTCCCACTCCACAAAGGTGGAGCCTCTACGGACCCTGGAAACTATCGCCCCATAAGCCTGACTAGCTTAGTCTGCAAGGCTATGGAGAAGATCATCATGGAGCTCATAAACAAAGACATTGGGGACCTACAGACACTAGATCCTACCCAGTTCAGCTTTGTCAAGGGCAGATCCTGCCTTTTGAACCTGGTTGACTTCTTTGAAACAGTCACCAAAGCCATAGATGAAGGGAAGGTAGTCCACACAGCCTATCTGGACCTTGCAAAGGCATTTGACACAATACCCCACTCGGGCATCATAGATAAGCTATCCAGCTTAAATATAAACCCCTATGTCACAAGATGGGTCACAAACTAGCTCAAAGCCAGAACCCACAGAGTGAGAGTTGCTGGAGCCATGTCAGACTCGAAACTGGTCACAAGTGGCATCCCACAGGGTTCTGTCCTGGGACCACTCTTGTTCGGTATATACTTTTCTGAGGTACAGGCAAACATGGGAGGACTATGGCTCACCAAGTTCGCAGACAACTGCAAACTGGGCGCCATAATCAACTCTCCAGCTGACACAAACATCCTTCAAAAAGGTCTCACAGAGACAGATAACTGGTGCCATCGCCATGGTTTAAAGCTAAATGCCAAAAAATGTATAGTCATACCCTTTGGCAAAAACAATGTGCCCACAAATTGCCACATATGTGGAAACCCATTAAGTACAGAGAAAGTTATTAGGGACCTGGGGACCCAAGTTGATAGCAATCTCTCCTTTGAAAACCACATTGCCAAAGTGGTTAGAAAGACCTTCTACATAGCCCACCTCATCACGAAGGGTTTCACATCTAGATCAAGAGAGGTAATCGTGCCCCTTTATTCATCCCTCATCAGGCCCATCATAGAATACAATGCCCCTTTTGGGATGTACCTTACCCGACACCTGCAGCAATTAGAAAGACCCCAAAAGTATCTCACCAAGAGGATCAAGGGTCTCAAACAGATGCCATATGCTGCTCAGTTAAAAAAACTCCAGCTCTACTCAGTTGCATACCGCCTACTTCGAGGCGATCTATGCCTGACATGTCAAATCCAGAATTAATGGACATGCTCCACCTCAGTAAATCTAAATCCCTTAGAGCCACACGCTCGAGGGACTTGAACCTCAGCACAGAAATAAATAGAACTTGCTGTAGGGACAGGTTCATAACCCAGAGGCTCCCATCGCTCTGGAATAGAATTCCAGTTCATGTGAGGCAGAGCACCTCACTGAATCTCTTCAAGAAGAATCTTGATAAGTGGATGGGGGATCGTAGGTTTGTCCCAGGGATTACTCCCGTGTCACTATTAGACAGAGGCACAGTAAACTAAACCTTAAAAAGGGCACAGTATACTCAAATTAAGGGGTGGCGTAAGCCATACAGAATCGGGCTAGGCTTATAATTGTCCCAGGGCAGATAGCCTAGTATGAACCTATGAACCTATGAACACACACATATATATATATATATATATATATATATATATATATATATATATATGGATATGAGTCCCTCTTGTAATTCTAAGACTCAAAGTTGCAAGTCTCAGAATTTAAAAAGATAGAGGCATTAAAGGAAAATTGCAAATGCCAACAATTCACTTGATCTTTCAGTCTACAGCCATATTTTATTTTGAACTGCATTCTGACCACAGGCAAAAACTAAAATGTGTTCAAAAAATAATTCAAAATCTTTGCTATATCAGCAATAAACAAATAGATAAATGAATAAATACATTTTTCAGAGTAAAGTAAATAAATATTATAGTCCAGCAAAGGTTTTCAGTGCATTTAAAAAGAATGAAACATAGAATTGAAGAAAAAAAAAACTTCCAGCTTAATAATAATAACAAAGGACCCTGAAAATTGCCATTGCACTTTAAAAACATTTTTTGTAGGGGCAGCCCCACCCCACTCAGCTCCCTCAGTGTCAGTGGATGTACACCCCAACACCACTACTACTTATTTTTTTTAATTCTAAGATTGCTTAGCCTTGTCAAAAATGGAATTCTCTATGATACAGCACCTTTGTTTTTTTTGTATATATATCTTCCACTAATCGTGTCTACATTTCTTCAGTTTTAAGGCTCATGGATAAATACAAGGCTATCAGTCTGCAGACTGTTACAAGCCTGGCTGATAACTAGAGGTCATAATCAAACAGTGTAGCTTGTATCTGTAACGTAAAAACATTAACCATTATGTCACCCCCCCCTGCCAAAACCATCCCCCACACTTAGATTCTTCAAATTTGCATTGAAAGCATCTTGTCACTTAATATCATAGCCTGCAGGTAAGTAACAAACAACAGGTAATCCTAACTGCTAATGGGAAACTGGATCTAAAGCCTCCTTTTTCCAGCATTAGTATCACTTCACACAGTCATAGATTGGGACCCCCTTCCCATTTTTAGCTTCAAAAAACATCAGGATATTCACCGTGTACTTTTCCACTCCTACACTGATTTTTAAAGTAGCACTAAACTTCATTTAGAAATAAAAAGTACACTTGGTTAATGCCTGGTCAAATTTTGCAAGGGGCTCTCAATTAGCTTTTGCTTATTACATTGCTTTCCAGATTTTTTTTTTTTCTGTATTTTCAGTTGCTTGTAGAACTACAATTTCACCTTAGTGACATAGCATCTTAATGTAAATAGGCCACGTGGTTTAGTCAACAGTGAAGGCAGTATCAAGGCTTTGTAAGACCTTTCTATGATTCATTTTATGCTTGTTGTTGGTGGGGCAACTAATCTGAATGCAGTGTCTTTATTGCATTTTTATAGGTTCACAGGTGTGTACTAGGCTAATGACCACTGGGGCCTTTTTAACCCTAGCCATGCACCCCAAATGTCTGACAAGGTCTAGCACCCTTTGTAGTGTAGGCATGGCCTTGAGAGATGAAACATTTACAAAGAGTGGCCTGGGAGATGAACCATTTACAGGCAGCCTGTGTCCATTAGAGACACAGGTGCCAAATTAGGGGTGAATTTCCTGCTCTAAAATCCAATTTTCCAAGAACTGGGTTAGGGAAGATCTCTGCTTCACATGGATGGGGAACTTGTTCCAAAGAAGGTGTAGTCTCTTGGATACATACCTGCCTGTCCAACAGATCCTATTTATACCACAGGGAAG